>NC_068299.1:13279617-13549617 GCF_025860055.1 Xyrauchen texanus | reverse complement strand
GGAGACTTTAACAGTTTATAATCAGCTGTTTGAACAGTTTAAACTCCTTTCGAAACATACACATTTTTTGTAACATGTGCATGTACACTTAAGCTAGACAAACTGAATTTCCCTAGTGTTTCATGTCTATTGGTATGAATGGCCTAATGTGACATCACCTTTGACCCTGTGATGAGTATTTATGACTTGTTATCAGTATAAGTTAAGTCAGAACACCGGGGAAATGCTGGTCTGCTGCTGTTCTTGAATTCCTAGACAATCAGACCTCTAAAATTCCCCCCAAAACAACTTTAGAACAGAGCTCAGGTGATTTTAGATTGATCCAGGCTGCGCTGTAAGGTTTCCTGTGGACAGGGTGTGATTACTGCATTTTGACTGACCTTGTGAACTTGATCCTAAAACAGAGGCCTTACCTTACAGACCAGAGGGAGGACAGACACCTGGTGGACATGCAGGGAAAGTGCAGGGAAGCGTGGAGAAGGGGAATGGGCTGTACACGTGCTTTTAAAATACATTGTACAACATTCCAAATATAATTAACGATTATTATTTTTTTTTATTTTTTTTATGTCTTAATATCAACGAATGGCCTTTTTAGCCAATTTTTTTAAATTACAGCCCTATGCATATTTAATAATTTAGAGCTATAGTTGATTTAATGCTGGAGAAAAGACTTGTGATTGGATGTTCTATGTTATTTAATATAGTAAATGTAATAAATAGCTACACCTTTACATTAACTATTGAACTAGGTTTTGTATATGTCTCACACTACACAGAACAATACCTTGCTGATTGACAGTTAATGCGATTGACTGACAATTTCTATGTTTGATTGACAGTTGTTGACTCATGTCTCATCAGGTCCCGGCCAATCGGCCCCTCCCAGAGGCGGGGCAGGCAGGCAATCTCCATGGCAACTCGCCCTACTTGATGGTGAGAGCCTCCTCAGATTGACTGAAATAAACAGAAAAAGTGACAGTAACAAACAATACTTAAATAGAAGCAAAGGGGGGAAAATTCACATGAAAACATATATTTTAGATGCTCTTTATATGCTCTCTTATTGCATTTGCATTTCAACAACATAATAAACTAGCCTTCATTTTACAATGAAAGCACAATAAATTAAATCAGAGTCATGACAAACCTACAGCCTAAAAATGGATTTATTTACATTAATTACATTTTCATTTTTAATTATAGATAATTATAGTTAGAACAGAGAACAAGAGAAATACAGAGAGTACGTTTAAATAAAATAAATGATCAAATTATTAAAATTATAAGATAAAGGAGTATTTTAGGCAGTACGGGGGCAGCAGTGTGCAATTTTTGTGGTACTGTGATCTATACTTTCTCTACAAACAAAATAAAAGAAAGTAAAACAAAAGAGTATTTTGATTTTTGCATTGTGCACATAACACTACATATTCAGAGGAAAATGTACAGAGAATTAACAGGCAGACCATGATTAATTAATGAAGGTGGAGGTTAAGGATTATTGAGAATGATCAAACATGTTTAAAATGCATTTTTTTGTAGTGTAGATATGAAAATCATAAACAAAAATAGACAGTTGTTTATTTTTTACAGTGTGTTTTTTCTTTGCAGTTTCATCATTCCAAAAGTTTGGTGTCATGACAGAATATGAGGTTTTTATTTATTAAGTATTCATTGACAAAGAATGCATAACTGCTTTCTGTCTTAAATAAAAAGGTTTTAAAGTGATGCTTTACATTTGATCAGCTCTATTTGTTTGCTGGTTGCATGGTTGTTGGGACTGTATGGATATTAAAACTCTAGGATGGCCCATGTTTCTTTTAGTAGGTTAGAGATGCATGGATTCCTCTCTTCTCAGGTCATCACTGATTTTCTCTGAGATGTCTTCTTCCTCTTCTGCTCTCTGGCAGGAACGTGTTCAAGATGTTTGTTTGGTGTCTTTTTTTTTTTTTTCGATCTATAGCATGTCTAGAATGCATTCTTAAAAGGATTAAGGGCTGAAACGTTTGCAGCTATTTTTAGAGTTTTTCTATCAATGACCTAGTGGATTTCTTAGACTAAATTGCCTTTGGCCTTGGTTCACAATAGAATTGCAAACATAAGATTTCCTGTGGACAGTTTGTATATCTGCATTGCAAAATGTGCCACTCAAAGGGTTTTATTGACTGGCTCAGTTCAGTACACCTCCAAAGAAGATATTTCCCATCTCACTCTCTCTCTGTTTGTGTATGTGTATGTGTGTGTGTGTGTGTGTGTGTGTGTGTGTGTGTAGGCATAAGAATGCATTATGAAATCAGATCTTCAGTATAACAAAATATGTTTTAGTAAAGATTTTGCCTTTGGTACAAAAAGCACACTCTGAAATGTTTCAAGTCAACAATTGCTTTAAGATAAAACTAATTTTTAACATTTTAAATGGTTCTCTCTGTCTTTTATAGAGTTTTGCCGAAAACACAATGAATGAGTTACTTGGCTGGTACGGATATGACAAAGTGGAATTACGAGATTCAGACGACATTGACATCCGTAACTACCCTGATGGAGATATGCGGCAACACATCTCTGTCCTGAAAGGTGAGATATTCTTCCTGCAAAGCATGTTCCCATACCCCCACCCATCCACACACACACACACACACACACACACACACACACACACACACACACACACACACAATAAAGGTACTCCTTTGATAATAAAGGTACAATTGATGGGGCCTTTTTATTCTTGTATTTGTCGGTGATTAACAGTAATAATTCCTTACATGAAAAATGTACTAATTTTAAGTGACCATTTAAATTAATTAACTGTCAAAAATGCAAGTGGCATTTTTTAACTTTTTTACATATAGATCCTGTTAACCTCTTGGATTTCATACTGTAACTGGTGTGCGAGACATTAGAAATCTTTGATTATGTTTCAGAATGACTCGTCCTTCTCTTGTCCTATCTAGAGAACTCTTCACTAAAAGCATCTACATTGGAGAACAGCACTGGTTCTCCTCTGCATGCCAACAGCTCTGGCTCTACTCCCACATCATGGAATGGAGTGACAGCCGAGGTGTCTGCAAACCCCTCCTCCTCTAAGGAGCATGAAGGCCTGCCAATCATAGTGCCCTTAATACCGCCCCCTCTGATCAAAGCACCATCAGGTAAGAGACATGAGTGGCACCTACATTATCTGAGACTCACAACCCACACACACACACACTCACACACACACACACACACACACACACACACACCACACACACACACACACACACACACACACACACACTCACAGTCATTTTGGATTTCCATGTTTTATGGGGCCTTTCCGTAGACATAATGGTTTATATACTGTACAAACTTTATATTCTATCCCCTAAACCTAACCCTACCCCTAATCTGAACCCTTTTTAAATGTTCAAAAAACACAATTTAGTTTGATTTATAAGCTGTTTTCCTCATGGGGACCGACAAATTGTCCCCACAACATCAAACATTTCAGGTTTTACTATCCTTATGGTGATATTTGGTCCACACAAAATGATAAATACACACTCACACACACACACACACACTTGTACATGCATTTAATTTATTCCTGATAGTATATGTATGATGGTGATGGCTTACACTATGTGCAAAACTCTTTTTGTCCTTTAAGTGCCTATTGGTTCAAGACATTTATCATAATCGATGGGATGCATTCACTAAAAAGTTGTGCCAATTTTTCCATACAAAGAAAGTTAGTAAATAGTAAAGAACAGTATAAATGATATTTTTTAGTTTTGCTGATGAGTCCACTCTCATCGCAGGGTATAGACCAGAGTGTAATGTTTAGGGCAGCTGGCCAAACTCATGGTGTCCAAGGGGACGGCACCATGGTGAGGTGCATCCTCAAATTAGTGGCCTCTGCTGCATTGGTGTGTATGTGTGCATGTATTTGTGTGTGAATGTGTAATAAGAGTGATATGGTGAGAAACAGATGGTGTAGACTCATTAACTACCACAGCAACAGAAGCCACGTTCCCCCCTTCCCCATCCCCACCCTTTGCCTGTGGCCCTGTTGAATAATTAATGAGCATGCGCATAGTGACAGAGGGCTTTTGAAGTGCAGGTATGTGCTACTCCACCACCGGTTATTCCTCAAAAACACACATACACACTCTTGCTAGATATTTTTCTTAAAGACAGGACTCGGATGGAGCAGTGAGGCTTAGAGAGGCTGTACTCTAGGAAAACAAACATTATTGCCATGCTAACCATTTTTAATATTAGAATGATTGTATTTGAATGGCTGTATTGAGTGTTCTTTGAGTGTTTTGAAGGCCTGAGAACAAAAAATGTAGACGTTTGAATCCATTTTCAAAATACTACATATCAATACATTGCACATTTACTATAAGGTATTTCACCCTTACGGTGTTCCAAGCCCTTATGACTTTCTTTCTTTGTGGAACAGAAAAAGCTATTTTGCAGTTATTTTGGGGACAGGTGCTTTCAAGCTCCAAAAATGCACCATAAATGTAGGGTGAATTAAGATAAGGTTCAAGTTATGCAAACTAACTAATTTTGTGTTCCACAGAAAAAAGAAAATCAAATGCATTTGAAATTATGTAATTTTCTTTTCATAATAATAATTATGGAATAGTTCACCCAAAACTGAAAATTCTCTTGTCATTTACTCCATCATGCCATCCCAGATGTGTATATCATTCTTTCCTCTGCTGAACACAAACAAAGATTTTTAAAATAATATTTCAGCTCTGTAGGTCATAGGTCAAGTCAATGGTGGCCAGACTTTTGAAGCTCCAGTAATCAGATAAAGGCGCATTCAAGTAATCCATTCAACTTCAGTAGTTTAATCAATGTCTTCTGAAGCAATCCAATCGCTTTTGTGTGAGAACAGACCAAAATATAATTTTTTCACTGTATATCTTGGCATTGCAATCTCTCGATCATGATTTCAAACTCGATTACACTACCTCGTGCTTGACGCATGACCAGAGTACTTAAATATCGATTTCAAGATCGATTACACTACCTAGTCTTAATGGCATTCTGATCCAGAGATATGATCCATCAGATTTCCAGTCAATGTTAAGTGAATGGGATTTTTTATCCAGTTTTTCACCAGCTGGGTGAAAATCATACGCCTTTTGGGTAAATATTGTAGGCCTGTTGGCTTATAAAAGTCATAACACATGTCTCCTTAATAAGCCAGTTGATTTGACACCTCATGGGTACACGATGGACAAACGGTGTGAGACGAGTAGGTACCGATCTTTGAAGAACTGGTTTAGGGATCTTGTTCCATCGCTGTCGACAAACAGGTTGTTCCATCCCAAACTTGTGCCTTTAATTGGGCCAATGTTCTTGTCATGGCCAGTTGGGCTCCTCAAACAGATTCAATTTATTTTTAATTCTTCTAGTGGCATAGAAATTAGACACCTTAAGGACTTTCAACTCACACAGACTAGCTTCTTTTGGTTGGTCAGAAGTGGCTCAGAGTAATGAAATATGTTTTATGTTCATATTTCAGCCTATGGATTGATGTTTAATGTAATTATGAATTAATTTATTCCTTAAAATATCACTTGCTCAAGTCATTACAAAAAACAGAGAGAGAGATAGAGAGAAAGAGAGAGAGAGAGAGAGAGAGAGAGAGAGAGAGAGAGAGAGAGAGGTTTAACACACACTTTTATTTTACCAACAATTATAAACAATCATATTTGTTCACAACAATATGAAGATAATACTAATAATCACAAAAATATAATAGTAAAAAAAAAAAAAAATGAATAAACATAAATCATTAAGTAAAAAACAACTAAAAATTGAACACCAATTAATCTTCGCAAACTGTACCCAAGATATTATTTGTCCCCCAAATTTCCATAAAAATTGGTAAACACCCAACCAATTTGTAATATGAATATTCCACTCTAATACGAGAAGCCACTAGGCCTAAAAACATAAAAATTGGATTTACTGCACCTTGTCCTGACATGTTATTTTTCCTTGTTTTCCAGATAGCTAATTTGGCATTACCAAATAAGAAATTAAGTAAAACCAAGACATTCTTTTGTTTAACTGCGTACTTTGGGCCAAAGATAAACAACTGAAATGAAAAGGTTTCACCCAAAGATGTAACCCATTGTGTTAACAAGGAAAAAAGTTCCATCAACCTTGTACATTGCATAAACAGATGAAAAACAGATTCAATCTTTACACAGGTGGCATAAAGGGCTTTCTTTCCTACAGAATCTCCATTTGTGGAGTTCTGAATGACAGTATACATCTCTCCTCTTCCTGCCAGTCCCCCACAGCAGCTCTTACAACCAGAGAGGGAAAAAGATACTCACATCCCTTTCTCCATTCATCAATAATAGTTGGATTGTCCAAGAAAGAACGATAGTTAAAATCCAGTTCTTCAAACACCTCTGTGGTGAGTTTTTGTAACAGTTGAGTTGACCTCACCCCAGCTTTCTTGCCCAAAGATTCCAAACTGGTATGCAGTATATGACCCAGCTTTGTGCACCCAGCAGACACTAAACGTGAATGCAAAAACGCTGAGGACAAAAGTCTCGAAGGTAGGAAATAGTTAAAAAACAATGGGTCCTCCAACAGCCACATCCCAGCAGGTACTTCAGGTGATCTTAAAAAGCCAAAACCTTCCAGGCTTCCAGAACAGATTTGTAGAAAGGAGTAAGATCTGCAAGCTCAGCCTCTTCTAGCTTCATCAGAAACAACTGAGAGAGAGAGAGAGAGAGAGAGAGAGAGAGAGAGAGAGGTGATAGGAAAGGTTATGTCTAATGGGCAGACATTTTCTCTCACACACACACACACACACACACACACACATTTGTTTGATCATTAATGAGCTTATGAGGGTGAGGGTATAAAATATACATTATCAATAAAAATTTCAATTCGAAGTACTGTATTAGCATGATTGTGTTTACATACAATATTGCCAAAGCATTAATGCACAAAACAGATAATCATAAGACAAATAATAATAATAAAACAGTAACAAATAACAATAAAAATAGAATTAAAATAAGGTGCCAGGTAATGAATAAAATCAAAACTATAATAACAATATACACTATACAATAGAAAATAAAATAAGCATTTAACAAGGCATTATGAACATTAAAAATAAATAATGTGACTGAAGTACATTAAGGCAGTAATTGGTTTCTGAGGGTGTGCACTTAAAAAATGAATTTTGCTGCATCTGATGCATGATGGTCCTCCCCCAGTAACACCAGCATTTGATCTGTTTCTGCTGAACTGGGAAACTGTGGCATGAGGTTTGAGAGTTTGTCAAAGTATTTTTCTCTGACCCCTGTAAATTTCTCACAGTGAATGAGAAAATGTGTCTTTCTCAACCTCACCAGTGTCACAGTGAGCACAGACTCGTTCTTCGGAAGGTTCAGACTGCGATGGCTGAGTCTGTATTTGGTGAGGATCTGTCTTTGTTTTGAATCTCTTACAGTGTAGAGATATTCTGCCAGATTATACTTTCTGTTTAGGTCCCCATAACATTCAAATTTGCTTTGGTTTTTACTTTCATTTTCACAATGGTCAAAATATTAATTTTTGCCTTTATCTCTAAAGAGAGATCATTTAACACAAGCAGATGCTGTGACATTGTCATGGCATTCAGCATGCTGTTGCCACAATGTGAGAATCAGCACAGTCTCAGTACACTGTAAAGTTGGCTATAAATGGCTAAATATATGCAAAGAAGAATGTTGAAAAAAGCCTGGTCAGAATGCTTGAGAAATATCAATACAGTGCTGTTTTGTAATCACTGTAATGAACAGTTTTCCTCTGTGGCTGTCACTTATATTTGAATCAATTGGCTCTGTGTGTGTGTGTGTGTGTGTGTGTGTGTGTGTGTGTGTGTGTGTGTGTGTGTGTGTGTGTGTGTGTGTGTGTGTGCACAGAATGCAATTCAAGCACCCAAAACTGAACATTCGTGCCCAAAAGCCTCTGGTTGTTAGTGGAGCATGATGGGAAAGATCTAATATCTTGTGGCATGCACTGTGATGTAGGCAGATTGACTGACACACACACACACACATGCACACCAAGAAATATACAGATGTCTATAGTCTTGATGTGTGTGGGGTGATGCATGATGACAGGTTTCACTTAATCCCTTGTGGGTAGGTGGAGGGGAGGTTGCCGATGGTCTTTAAGTGCGTTATAAACTGTCTTTGATATATACAAATTAGGGCTGTCAATTGATTGCAACATTTTATCAAACTGATTACGTGATACTATGATTGATATAATTTGTTTAAAAAAATCCTATCAATATTTGCTCATGAAAAATGACTTTATTGTGGTTGATAAGTTAAACATTGAAAAGACATAACAAAAAGGCGATTTAGAAGTCAATGAATCCTTTTTGCAATCTGGTTTGTTAGTATGTACATATGTAAATTTAGGGGCTGTTCAGATGTGTCTCGAGACCCATCGCTCTTTTTGAAATTAAGAACTGTTCTGTGTGAACAGCCTCTTACTCATTCTGTTCTGCAAGCTCTTGGTAAAATTGGTTTGGCAGGTCAGGGTCACTGCATACATTTTTAAATGCATAATTTGTGCAGAGGCACCTATTGTATCTTTTAGTTTTCCTCTTTTTATTCTTACTCTCTTGATGTCTTTGGCAGCCCACTGAACTGTACATAAGAAAGTTATTAAATTGGCACACTGATAGAGGACACTCTCAAATGTAACTGACCCAAATTTGGGGTCTCTAACTATAACTCTTTAGTGCCACCAACTGTTTAAATTTGCACTTATGTTTATGCTCGTATCTTTTGGAACCTAAGGACTAGAATCAAGATTATTTTTCCTCTAATTCCTTGCCTCATGGCGAGTCGAATGCATAGAGACACTCAATCATCTAGAGACACTCATGACAAAAAGTTATGGAATTCTTGATGATTGGCCAAATAGTTCTGGTATACCTCCTTAATGAATTCGATGATGAACACGACAAAATGGATGTGATGCTGTATCTTCACAACGCTTTAGCATATTGACACAAAACCTGGTATGTGTCATCACAAGCATGACGTGAGGGTACCTGCACAGTTTTGGTACAGCGCCACCTAGTGGTCAGGAAATCGGAAAATGTATATTTGTGCTTACAACTTCTGAATAATTTGGCCTAAAATCTTGAGACTGGTCTCTTTTGTTTCCTTGGGAATATACAGTCAAATGATAACCGATTTTGTTTATGTCGGCCATATTGGGGGATGGCCAATTAGAATTTTGTCTTAAATAGCTTTGTTTAAAAACACATTGCAAAATTTCTTTACGAAATCCACTATGTGTCATTGGGGTTATATCCTGAAGCTACTCAAAAAGTTTGGGGAAAGTACCATCTAGTGATCAAAAGATACAAAGAAATGCTTATACATTAGATTTTTTTGGCCTATAGACCAATCAATCCCCTTGTTTACAAATTTCATATTTTTTCAAATTGTTGTGTTAGATTTGACATATTAGATGATTAAACGAAAGTATTACACAAAACTATCATAAATACAGACATATTCTTAGCTAAACAATTATTAGAATGATATGAGTTAATAACAAACATGTAATAATGTTCACTATAAATGTTTGCTGCAAAGTCTTGAGTTGAAATGATCTCCTCAGTCCAGTCAGATCTGTTGATTGCTTGAAGCCACAGTCATCAAGAGAGCCGTCGAAACCGTTTGTCAATAAAGGAATTTGATAAAAGTTTACTGTTTGCGCATGGTTTTTGCCACCCCTTCTGTGTTTGATGTAAGCGGTGACATTGCTAAATGTTTGGTCTATTGTCATGAGACTTATGTCATTGGCTTCCTTGGGTCATGGTGAGTATGATGATACCAAATTTGCCATGGTCGGTTATACTTCCTACCCGCTATTTTGAATTTAATTGAAAACCTACTTTTTCAAACTTCTCCTAAAATGCATAAAATCATCACCGGAATTCTATATTCAATCCAAATGTTTGCCATTGGTGTGCTTGGCCCTGTAATTGCTGCTTTCAGCTATATTCTTTATTTAATTAATTATAGTTAAGTGTGAAATTGACAGCCCTTGTAATATTTCTATGAAAAATGTATTCGACCAGTAAAATGTTGTGTGTGTGTGGAGAAAAAAAAACTGTGGAAATATTGTTAGAGATTATCTGGTTTATAATGTCACAGTCTTTGAGTGTAAATATGAGTTTAAGTGCTAGAGATGATCTTGTATGATGTCACACTAATCTATGCAGTACAAATGGCAGTACAATGTTAGTTTTATTATAATGTCACACTTCTTTATGCACAATGATGTCACACTCCTCAAGTGTAAATATCAGTGAATGTCTTATAGATTAACTGGTTTATGATGTCACACTCTATTCTGCAGTATTGGGTCCAGCTCTCTGTGCTCAATGGACCTGCTACAGGCCATAATATTCCCCAAGATACACACTAATATCACAGTCTGTTTGCACATTTCAAAGAAATAAAAATATGGAAAAACATTATTATATATGTGTGTACTGAGAGAAAGAGAGAGAGAGAGGAGGGGAGGGGAGGGGGGGGGGTGTGGGCAAGGAGAGGTAGAGCATATTTACATCCCCCGAGGAGCAAATTATGTATCTGCCATTGAGATACTGCCAAATTAAGTGCTCACACACTCACATCCACATCCATTCTTTTGTCAGTTATGTGTGTATGTGTTTGATAGAGATGTTGGTTTCGTGTTGTAACTGAGATCAAATGGGAGATCTGTATGGATTGATGTATATATCTTTGTATGTAAACACAATGTTACTAATGCCTTGGCTTGTTATCACCATGCCACTTAAATCTGAGTTTTACATTTAACAGACAAAAATATGAATGTCTTTTTAAATTAAAATGATTTTATTAAGGGGCAATATTAGCCCATGGGAATTGATTTTCAGGGGCATTTCATCTCATGTCCATCTCTCACTCTCTCTCTTTCAGAGGAGGACACCTCTAATGTTCAGATAATGTGTGCATGGTGTCAGAAAGTGGGAGTGAAGCGTTATTCTCTCAGTATGGGCTCTGAGATGAAGAGTTTCTGTAGTGAGAAATGCTTCGCCGCCTGCCGTCGTGCATACTTCAAACGCAACAAGGTAAATATTCACCCAGTCTGTGTCTTCTCCTGTCCTCTCAGCCAATCAGGCTTTCTCCATCTGACATCACTTTTTTCTGACTTACCTTTTCCCCAAAACCTTTTAATAACTCTGTTCTTTATTCTAACACAATTAAAGACATTATGTTTGTTCCTATAGATTTTGATACTTATGCACATAATACAGTAGTTATCTGTCCACAGAGACACAAAAGTGAGACAGTTATGAGAAAGATAAGCAGGTAGTTGATTCACTGATGAAAGTTCCAGTTATTTCCTTTAAGTGTGTATCTGTTAATATATTTGCATTTCATGTATACTTTTAAATGCAGTTGGTGAACAAAGACATGCTGATGGCTGCGTATTGACAAATGTTTTTTTATATCTCAGCATCCACATTATAGCTCAACCTTCAGTGTCTAGTGTGTCACCATGTGATGTTATAATCAGTGCACAAGAAATCCATTAAGAGAGAGATTTTTTTATAAAGACTTCATGCAACCATCAGTGAGACAGCTATTGATTGTGTGTTTTCTTTTCTATCTAAGCTTGGATATGTGAGGAATTGCAGTGTAAGTATACTGTGTTTGGATTTCTCTTCTCTCTCTTGTACACTTACTCACTCTTATGAGACTCATAATATCTTCATGTTCACTCGCATACATACTCCCAGACATGCAAAAATGTGTGCCCACACACAAACACATACGTTTTCTTAGCTAGTTAAACAAGGACATACCATAGATTTCTGTTGTTTTATGTATAAAGATAATTATAATTAGTAAAGACCCTAACACAATCCCTAACCCTAAACCTCTTGCATTTTTAGAATAATAAAAAAGCATGAACTTATTTATTAATAATTTTTACAAACAAGGACATTCCTAAATGTCCCCGAAGGAATGTTTTGTCAGATTTAGATCACTTCTGGGGACAGATGTTTTCCTAATTTGTAACTCTACACAGACATGCCTACATTACATATGCACAGACATATGCGCACCATCACACACATTCACACAAGAGTCTCACATGCATGCGCACACACTCCCACATGCATGCATGTTTGTTCACAGCCACCCCTCGCTCAGTGTGTGGTGTGTTTGTGGACCGAGTGAACAGCATGAAGAGGCCAACAAAACATGCACACTATGACTAGGGCTTCACTTAGTTTACCACTGCTCTTAAAACACACATAATACTGAAACACTTACAGTACTTTTAGACACTCAAAAACATGCAGATACACAAAACAGACCCGCGTGATTGTATAAATCACATAAATTGTTGAGTGGTGTATATTCCCAGGGATCGGAGATCAGGACAATTTGATATTTTACCAAAGTTTGGAGGATTATATCCATAATATAATGGTATACACACTATACGTGGTATAGTAGTGACTGATGAGGAAGACATACTGTACATTTATAAAACCTGAATGCACAGACATATCAAAAGGTCTGTAAAAGTCATATACTGTATGTTAAGTCCTACCTCATTGCATGAAATGTATAAGAAACACATGTGTCACATAGAGCTAATGTACACCTTATGCGACAGAGAATCTAGCGCACAGCCATCTTGAAATTGTGGTCTCGAAAATTTCCATTCTAGTGGTCACTATATAGATAACTATGGTGTTGATGTCAAAGTGTAATTAGCTATGAAGTGGATTTACAGGTTATAGAGTTGTCTGAAGCTATCATGAGTATTTTAAGGTGTTGAGGGGATATCATAACAACTGAAAGCAGAGCAGGAAGATTTTGAAACAAGAGTACTTAATTCATAAATACACAAGATCCTACCTTCACGCTGTGGACGTACTGATATTCTTCTGTGTTCATGAAGTCCAAGAGACAACACAAAGTCATTAAAAATATCTTTGTACGACACCTGACCATCTTTTCGTGTCATTCACCCATCGTGCTATTGTTAAGATGAGCAGATTGTTTTTGCATTAAACCTGGAGTGGTGCAACTATAGGCCTATTTACGCATACACACAGACATTCACACATAAACTTGTGAAGGTGTATGTTTTATTTTATATTCTGATCACAACCATTTTAAATCAAATTTAAGCCTCTAAAAATGTTGGGTGACAAATTAATTTTAAAAAGTACAATTCTTATTTGCTTTAATGTTATGAACTTGCATGTGTAATAATACGAGCTGTCACTGTTGGAAATTTCAAGTCAACTACACATTTTAACACAAATTATTAACCATTTGAAACCTAAAAGTTAAGTACAATTACACGTATAACAATTAAACGCTTGTATCATTAAAAAGTGCATCGTGTCATAGCTGTATGAATGTGATCTGCCAGGTCCAATTTACCTTGGAAAAAACTAACATTTAGAGTGACAGAAAAAACACCTCACAAGCTTTTTCAATTAGTAAAAGGGTGGTGTAGTCTCACACCATCATCTCACACCAAAAACTTTCTATTCTCCCACACATAATCCATTTTGATTGACTCTCCTCTGTAGCTTCAATACAAACAGGAAGTTAGATGACAAAATTCGGAAGAAAATGGAGGGGCAGAATAAGGTGAATACAATACATGATATTTACAGATGCATATCTTTTAATAATGAAAATCACTATTAAAAAATAAAACCTTTAGAAAAATAAAACCTTTGTGTTGGTTCCCGAACATTCTGTGTTTCTAAACTCATAATACTATGATGTATTGTGAATACTGTGTACATCACTAAGAATAAAAGAGAGAGACAGACAAACAGACAGAAACAGAGACAAAGGACTGTCAATATGTAGTGCAGGGTAACTTACCTGAAGATGTGCAGTCAGCAAAATGTCTCTGAATCATAAAATCATTTACAAAAACACAGAAACACATTTAATACCATGACAATGGGCAAGCCTCACAAAAATATTCCAGGTCAAATTTCACCAAAATCACACACATATATATGTGTATGTGTGTGTGTGTGTGTATATTGTAACAGTATAAGGACAGGCAAGGAGGAGGTGGGAACCAGCTGAACAGTCAATGTAAAGTTTAATCAGAAACTCAACATAAAACAAACATAAACATAAGGACACACATACAACGTGGCCACATGCATCTCTCTTTCTCTCAAACTGGCACCTCCGGCTCCCCTATATCTTGCTCTCCCACTGATCATCTGATTCAGTGCACGGCCCGGACATGCCCTCCTCATTACACTCCTCCCCCAGGCAGTGGCTCCACCGATCTGACATATCCCCCATCTGGAGGGAAGATGCTGACCCTCCCCTGGCGGATTGCAGCGGCGAGGACTCTGCAACAGCACATTCCTCCTCCCTCCTGGGTTTCAGCACCAATGTAACAGTTCAAGGATGGGCAAGGAGGAGGCGGCAACCGGCTGAACAGTCAGCATAAAGGTTTAATCAAGTCAAGTGTCAAGTGGTTTTTATTGTCGTTTCAACCATATACAGTTAGTACAGTACACAGCAAAACGAGACAACGTTCCTCCAGGACCATGGTGCTACATAAAAACAACAAAGGACCAACACAGGACCACATGAGACAACACAGCGAAATAAAATACCTATATAAAAAAACCTTCATATACCTATATAAAGTGCACGTGCAAACATGTGCAAAAAGTACAGGACAGTACAACAAATTACTGACAATGAACAGGACAATAGACACAGTGCAGCGCCGACCAGTACTCAGTAGTGCAAAAAGATGACAGTTTCTAAAAATGTAAACATAACATACTATGAGATAGTGTTCTATGCACATAGCAGTTATTGAGGTAGCAGACAGTTATAAAGTGACAGTAATTAAAGTGCAACTCAGGACACGTGTGTGTCAAACCAGTCTCTGAGTATTGAGGAGTCTGATGGCTTGGGGGAAGAAGCTGTTACACAGTCTGGCCGTGAGGGCCCGAATGCTTCGGTACCTCTTGCCAGACGGGAGGAGGGTAAAGAGTTTGTGTGAGGGGTGTGTGGGGTCGTCCACAATGCTGGTTGCTTTGCGGATACAGTGTTTTTTGTAAATGTCTTTGATGGAGGGAAGAGAGACCCCAATGATCTTCTCAGCTGTGCTCACTATCCTCTGCAGGGCTTTGCGGTCCGAAACGGTGTAAGTCCCAAACCAGGCAGTGATGCAGCTGCTCAGGATGCTCTCAATAATCCCTCTATAGAATGTAGTGAGGATGGGGGTTGGGAGATGTGCTTTCCTCAGCCTTCGAAGAAAGTAGAGATGCTGCTGGGCTTTCTTGGTGATAGAGCTGGTGTTGAGGGACCAGGTGAGGTTCTCCGCCAAGTGAACACCAAGGAATTTGGTGCTTTTGACGATCTCCACAGAGGAGCCGTCGATGTTCAGCGGAGTGTGTTCACCTTGTGCTCTCCTAAAGTCAACAACCATCTCTTTTGTTTTGTCGACATTCAGGGACAGGTTGTTGGCTCTACACCAGTAGATATTAATGATATAAATGAACTTAAAACAAAATAAAACACAGTCTGATTCAGGCTGGGGCGCAACCGGTCTGACTAACTCCCACCATCTCTGGAGGGGAGACACTGCCCTTCAGGCTGTTCTGTCAGCCGGTGTTCCACCCCACCTCCTGAGAACCTGTGGGAGAGACGAGGAGAGGTGTGGGGAGAGGAAAAGAGTGAGCGAGAGAGAGAGAGAAAGAAATTGTCTGCCGATTCCCGGACACGCCGTTGCCGCTCCTCCCATCTTGTGGACGGCAGCAAGCCCTCTGACCCCTGGCAGAGGGAACCAGTCCTCCCATCTCGGCGGGCTGAGGAGTGGGCCTGGTTGCCATGGCAGCACTCTGGCATTACTGCAGTAAATACCTTCAGCTGCTACACGAAATTCATAACAGACAGAGAGAGAAAACATGAATATATATATATATATAGTCAGTAGATCAGTAGATTTTATAATTTATTGTCACAGCATGTCAGTGTAGTCAGTAACTGTTTTGGCAGGTTGTGATACTCTGAGGAGACACATTTTAGGAATGGCAAATGAAATTCTGACAGGAAAATTATCATTTTATTCCACCAATAAAAACGGTGTTTGCCTAATTCCTTTGAGAATCACTCAGGCATGAATCCACCTTTAATTCTATAATTCTTTAAAAGATTATTTTACAAAATATTTTCACTTTTTTTGATGAATGCTACTAGGTCAGCTGCAATGATAAGCAACGTGTGTGTTTATGAAATAAGACACTGGGATAGGCTGAGGAGTGGGCCTGGTTGCCGTGGCAGCACTCTGGCATTACTGCAGTAAATACCTTCAGCTGCTACATGAAACTCATAACAGACAGAGAGAGAAAACATGCATACACATACACACACACACACACACACACACTTCAGGCAGTAAAACTTTTTCTCACATCAGCTGCTTTAGGTGTTCTTAACTCCTACCCGTTGAAGGTGTGAAGTTCCCTAGTTTGAGGAAATGTGGTAAACCTCTGTCAGACACACACACACACACACACACACACACACACACACACACACACACACACACACACACACACACACACACACACAGAGAGAGAGTAAAGTTGCTGTATTGCGTTTATTGTGTTAGACGGTTGGCTCATTTTACATTGTTAAATCCTCATATGTGTAGGCAATGTGTGTGTGTGTGTACTGTAGGTGCTGAGCTAATGAATTTTGACAAAATATTTTTAGCCTCATGAAACCTTAACCAAATATTTTGAATACAGAGAAGTGTGTCCATATATGGTGATTTTTTTCTGGACTGAGGCAAACGGTGTGCGGGTGGTTTCCGAGGACATTTTTTTAGGTTACAAACTGGTAATTACAGTGGTATTATGCTATAAATGTGGTTTATGAGGACATTTCTAGTGTCCCCATAATTCAAATCGCTTAAAAATATACTACATGTTTTTTTTTAAATAAAACAAATGCAGAAAGTTTTTTATGAGGTTTAGGAGTAGGGTTAAGGTTAGGGGATAGAATCTATAGTTTGTACAGTATAAAAATAATGATGTCTATGGAGAGTCCTCATAAGGGTAGCCGCAACAACGGTGTGTGTGTGTCTGTGTGTGTGTGTGTGTGCGTGTGTGTTTGTGTGTGCATGTGTGTGTGCATTTGTATGTGTGTGTGAGAGGATGAATGAGTGGAAGCACTTGATTTTATTTGAGGTCCTCAGTTCCAAATGAAGAAAGACATTTTTATACCAAGACATGTCCATATAAAGTTGTTGTGTCAGTCATCACTTACAAAAAAATTAGCAAAACTGTACCATAGTATTACCATGTTGTTTTGGACATGTACCATGGTAATAACATGGTATACTTGTTTTTGAATTTCTTTGGAGGACCATGTAAACTATGTATTATAATATAAAATGGATGGTTCCTACTGTATTTTAAATTCTGATTGGAAGAGCCACATTCAAAGCTGTTGTAAAATTCTACAAAAATCTCACCTTTGACCCCAAATTCTGTTCGAATGCGGCAAATTGTTACATTGCTTGTTAACAGTAAACCGGCTCTTGTAGCTGATTGCTTTAGTATATGAACAGGGCAGTAAACACCATAGACTCTTTGGGGGCTCTAGTTGATTTTTAAAGATGCATTCAGTAATTATTTCTTAATAAATGTTTTATTCCTAAAGAAATTAATTATAAGTTATGTTAGGATCACACGACCAGCCGAATACTTTAATCTCAGTAACTGCCCTGTTATTGGACATTTTAACTCATGGATTAAAATTAATCCTGACTGTGAATAGTGAATTTCTAAAATGGTATTTGAATCATAAAACAATTGTGTTTGAATGATTCTGCATCCATGCCTCTAGGTGGAAGTCCAAGATAACATAAACAAAAATGTGGTCCTACCTATGGTTACATTCTCGTATATGAATATATTCTTATATATATATATATATGTAGTAATAATTCAGTACCATGGTATTATCATCTGATTCCAGTGTAGAATGGACCACTGTCCTTAAATCTACCAAAATGAATAATTTTGGGGATGCTTTAAAGAATCTGAGCAGCTGAACAAAATGTATGTGTGTTTAAGAACGAAAGAGATTTTGCCCCGTTCACATCATCATCAGGGATATTGTTACTTGGTGACGCTAGCTCTTGTACTGTATGTCAATAGTGTGCATAATTTATTTTTAGTTTATGAATGAATCTCTCTTCTTGAACAAATCTTTTTTGGTAAATGAATCATTATCGTTCATCACCATAAACTGACTCATATTTATTGTTCACTTAAGTCTCTCCCTTTCGAAGCCAATGAGCTCTAGTTTAAAGCATGAGACAGCTTTGGTGACATTTATTGCCTTTAAAGACTGATTATAGAACGAGCCAATATCACTGGAGTGCAGGCTGTGAAAGAGCATAATAACATTGGTTTGACCTGCTCAATGAACACGCCCTGAACCAGTTGGTCATTTGAGTCTGAACGAGACAAGACATCTTGTTTGTGAACTAAGTTGATGAACTGATCCACTTGTTGGTGAACGAAATTAATAAATCAGTCATCTCTTTCATGAATGGGAATCTGCTGACTGTCTGAGTGGTGGTGGCGTAGTGGCTAAAGCACAGGGCTGTTAATCAGAGGGTCTCTGGTTCGAACCCCACTGCCACCACCATTGTGCCCTTGAGCAAGGCACTTAACTCCAGGTTGTTCTGGGGATTGTCCCTGTAATAACTGCACTGTAAGTCGCTTTGGATAAAAGCGTCTGCCAAATGCATAAATGTAAATGTCTGAACAAGAGGAGGCATGTCATTAATTCAGTTCGGCAATATCGTTCAACAAGAAAAGGGACTGGATGAATCATGAATAAAAGTGACTGTTGACATTAAAAAGTTAGACTTTTCTCTACTTTGTCATGTGTGTCACTAGAATTTGCTCTGATCATATTGATAATGAATGAGATCATCCCTTGTTGTCATTGCATGTCGCTGCTGGTGTGAACGGGGCTTTATAAAAAGTGAGACATTGAGAAAAAGCATATAAATGAATATTCTCTTTTCTCATCATTTTAATAAAGACAGAAACCATCACAGACAAGTGGGCTAAACAAACCCATTATAAACACACAGACAGAAGAAGATACACATAGTGGAAGATAGAACAATTTGTACTATATGCCATAAAACAGAATGAATCAGAATAAAATGCAGCTCTGCCAACAAAAGCGAGAGAGAGATGATGAGTGTAAACTGAGTGGCCATATGCTGTGTGTGTGTGTGTGTGTGTGCTTCAGTATTGTGGTGCGTGTCAGAGTGATGTTCAGATGCTCAGAAAGCTCAGAAGGAGGGAACAAAATGATGAGCATATGAAAGATAGAAATCCCTTTCTTGCGTTCCTCATTCTATTTTTCATCATCAACATTGCTTATTTTATCTGTTTCTCCTGCAGAGTGTGTTTGTATGTCAGATGTTGCATAGGTAGTAACTGCTAGTGCTACATTTTTTATTTGATTAGAGTGTTAAAATCTGACGGAGCGTAAATGATCTGCCGGTAAATGGTCATGTTGATTTATGTGCAGACATATCATTAATACATGCATAACAAAGTTGTTTATAAGAGCATCTATAACCTGGAACTTAGTTCCTGCAGGTCTGACAAATGTTCAGCTTATTCATTTATTTGTATCTTGAACATCAACATGCCTTCAATTTCTTTAGAACAAACTCTTTTTGCAATGTCCTCTCTCTCTCTCTCTCTCTCTCTCTCTCTCTTGTGTGTGTGTGTGTGTGTGTGTTAAAGAACCTATTGGGCCCCTGCTTCCTCAGGCCTTGTTGCCATGGCGTTTTGACTCACAGTGCAGGGTGATTATTTCATAGCTGCAAGCCAGGAAACAAAACACGCATGAAATACGCCGTTTTAATCAGTCACTTTTGTGATTGTGAAGAGCTATGATTCATTTACAAAAGTGACTGATATTTGTACATGTTAAGGGGCTTTCACATGACTTGCGTCAGCGCCGCAGAATACATTGAAATCTATGAAGTGATGCCACTTTACACCAAAGTGTTTTTCACACACGTCTTTGCTTCACAAATAATAATTCTAAGAGTGCTAAGCAACAAGAAATATTTAAAAACTGTCCAAATTTGTGAAGAAATATTGAATGTCACATAATTACTTTTAATGAAATAATACCTTATAGTTTCTGAGTCTCAGAGAGAGACCCCAGTTATTGAACTCATTTAAATTCACCAAGAAAACGCTTCGACCTAAACATAAATGAGTCCTTTTATTACTTTGTTCTATCAATGAAACAGTTTTTTTTCTCTGTCTTCCAAATACATTTTCACTGTTTATTGTGCACATCACCTGCTTTCTTGCGGGGCAAACTCGTAAAAATCGCCCCTCCATGAAGCTTTCTGCCACTCTTGGCATGTGGAGGGCAATGCGACGCTTGACGCTGGCATTGAACGGAGTGTTGACGGCTTGACTCAACTCATGTGAAATGCGCTTACAATGACTAAAAAACATTATGAAACTCAAAATGATTATAATTTAGCTACAATTGTAATCTTTTCTGATAAAAGTCATGCTCAGCAGTTTAAATCTGTAGGAAAATGATACCGTAGATCTGCTTTGTTCTTTTAATTCTTAAACATTCTACTGAAGTCAGAAGATGTGTAGTCATGCAAGTTTTAATGTAGGAGAAGGTAAGGACGTTATTGAAACTCACTATTATTAGACTATTATTGTTGTCTTTTAGGATAAAAAATCTTGATCAAACTGAAGGAAAACTATAGATCTGCTTTTTCTTTTAATGCTTAAAAAATATAAATTCTGCTGGTAGATTTTGGTCGTGAACATCTCAAAATGATTCAATGACTCGCTCATAGCACATAAGATGCTCATTTGTCGCCACCTAGTGACATCTCCAGAAGTGGTCAATGAACTGACAAATGCAAGCCACACGAAAATACATTTTATTTTTGCAGCAAATTCTGCACAATTGTGTCGTTAATTTGCTATACTTGAATTACTAAAACCGCTGGAATTGGTGCTTTAAGCTTATTCTTAAAAAAATAAATAAAAATGCCGTAGTATTTTTTATTTGTAAAAAGTGTGCCGTGGCAGAAAAAAGGCTGGGAAACGCTGTTATAACCCACTCATATATTCGTGGACATACCCTGTTCAACATGTCATTGTAGTGAAAAAATGCTGATATAGAGTATGGATAGAGTTATTGGAGTTTATTACTGAATTAATTTCTTTAACCCTATGGCCTGGTATTATTTATAGTACAAAACCTCTACCTTATAGAAAGGGGTCCCTATATCAGTGAGATGGATGAATGGATGGATGGATGGAGGCTTGCAGAGATGTGGTTGAACTGCCAGACCTCAGGTGGAATAAGGCATAACACACACACAAACACAGACATTTGGGGCATGTTTTATACAATATAGTGTTGCTAAAGTGTATATAATCCTCTTCACAAACACATACACTAAGACATTAGCTTTGCAGTTTTTGATTTCTTTATAAGCAGACAGGTACACAATGAGTTTTGTGTGTCTGCATGTAGATTTATCTTTGTACTTGTGTGTGTAGTTATTGCTTTGAGCACCATTATGCCTCAAGTCATTAAGACTGCAGATATGCTATTTGAGAGAGAGAGTGTGTGTGTGTGTGTGTGTGTGTGTGTGTGTGTGTGTGTGTGTGTGTGTGTGTGTGTGTGTGTGTGTGAAAGAGAGAGAGAGAATACTGATGCACCCTCATTAGCGCTATATGTAAATGAGCTGGCCAACGTCCAGAGGGGTCACAGACATTGCTCAACGATATAAAGACTGAAGATAAAGATGGCACAAATGTGTGCTTGTACGTGTACACTGATGTTCTTTAGTATTATTTGTTAGCAGAGTGACATTCAGATACTTAGACAGCTCACAGAGAGATAGAGAGAAAAACAATTAGAATGTGAATGACATACGGTTAGCCACATTGTTTTACGGTCAGTTTTTAACTGTGTTATTTCAGTGTTATTATATGTTATGCAACAAACGCCGTTCCATGAATGCTGATGCGTAACATAACTGCATTGCATGGGACACAATTCACTGTTTGTATCACTCCGCTTGTCTGTGTTTGGTCAGTAGGCAAGGTAACTGGCCAAATCATGTCTAAAAGGTATTTACTTGATATTAACTTCTTGTTTATGGAACTGTTGTATAAAAGCAAAATCACATGTGTAATCATGCTGAATTTACCTGCAGCAGTAATCACAGCCATGCTGATATTTAGTACAGTGCCACTTTTGCTCATTTGATTTTTCTTGAATATTTAGTTTAGTGTAGTTATCTTTACTTGACAGTGATGGTGTCTTATGTACATGGGGTTTTTTTCTGTTTGCTTGTGTCCATTTGCTTCTTGAATAATTTATAACTCATTTTGTTTGATCTTCAAGGTTCTGAAGTATCTAATACAATTGAAAGCTGTCTATGTTCCAGTACACTATACTAATGAATAACCTTGAATTACACAACCATGAACATACAGTATACACACAGACTACTTATTCACATAGAATGTCACTTTACTCTCTGTCCGTCCAGCACAGCGCATGTTGTTTTTTTCTCTCACTCCATTTCCTCATTCACATTATTCCCACTTTCTTTTCTACATCTGTTATGTGTGTGTGTGTGTGTGTGTGTGAGAGTGTGTTTATGTGTGTGTTTATTTTCAGTTTTGGCCATGCATAAAAAGGGGCATTATGTTTTTCCTTTAGGCCAGAGAGGAGGAGGGCGTTCCACACCACAGCTTGTCCAAAGACACGCCCAGACTTGTCCTCAAGACAAACAGCGATGTGCTTGTAAGATATAAACCATTCAACACCCCCGAATTAGAGAATTAGAAACAACATACACATATTGATTAAGTATGATTAACCTGCAGTTTTGATTTTAGAAAATGGTGTGATTGTGGCCATGTCTTAATCCAAAAGTCTTAAGTCTTAATTCTAATTTCGAGAATGAAACCTCTCTAAAACTGACCTTTGCCCCATTAGTTAAAAAAATATCTGGGGTGAATCTTATAATCAATCAAGAACATTTCATATTGGGTCATATTGAAGACTATTTTAGGACCAATTAAGATTTTGTTTTGCATTGTAGATGTTTTATGTCAATTAGGCACACTAATCATGATCATCACAATAATGCAAAAAATAGTGATATATTATTTAAATTCTAAAGTCTTCATACACATTGTTTTTTTGTGTGTGTGTCTGTACAGGGTGACATTAACAGTTCTAAAAATATGTTTTATAAAAAAAAATCCCCACTTTTACACTAATGAGATTTTGGTAGAAATTTGCTTAATTGTGCAGAAATGTCTTTCTTAATGCAAATTGTAATTTTTTTTCTTCTTTTTTTTTACTTTGACTTTGGGGTGAAATATGACTTGGACATTTCTTCATGTGATTCACACTTTAAGTCATTTTATAGACCAATGGAGAACAGTTTCAGCTTCTGTTGATTAAGACTTAGCTCTTGGCACAAGACTTGTCAAATCACACCTGCATTTTAACCTAAATTAGGTTATAAATTGTTCTACTTATCGACTTAATTAACAGTAGAAAAGGTTTATGCATTTCTGACATTCAATTTCTCATTCTTTTGTTTAAACATTGTCAATCTGCATTGAATGTGACTGTTTGCCACATGAATGGTCAAGCGGTGTGTGTTTGTGTGTGGGTTTGTGGAATCAGCATTAGTCTGGTTGAGAGCAGACACATTCCATGGTTGATGGGGAAAAAAAGCATTAGCACCTAAACTTCCTCACTAACATTGTGTTGGGAGTCGTACCTCAGCAGGTTATTACAGTAAAAGAGTGTAGAGCTACTCACAGCACGGTCACGGACATAGGCTTAATGGCCAGAGCAGAAGTAAATGACAGTAATTACCTCTCAACCATGAGAGAGAGAGAGAGAGTGAGAGAGAGAGAGAGAGCTAAGCAACATAAAGGTTAGTGAAAGATTAAGAGTAAGAGAGACAGAGAGAAACAGTGGATTGAGGGACAGAGAGGGGGGGAAAAAAGAAGCCCATTAGGGTAATGTGCAGTAAAATTTCTCTTAGAGAGCCGTGGCTCGTTAAGTAGTCTCCATCTGTCTCGGTTTTTAAACTTAAGAAATATAAAAATCATTTATCATTGAGAATATCCAGGCACGCCTTGAGCTGGTCTGACTCTGTGCATGTTAACTGGCACAGTCAGAGCTCCCACGTTTGAAACAGAGTGAAGGCTTCATTAGAAAATCACATTGATTGACAAATGATTGGCATATTTCAGCCATATTTCTTTCCACATCATTCCACATTAGGAGCGCAGCCAGCTCCTTTCAAATCGAATGAATTCAAGTAATGCGTTAAAGATTGGATTGCTAATTCCAAATCAGATGTACATTTGTTCGTAGATTTTTCTAATGAATCGAATCAATTTTATCTCCTAAATGGCTTTAAGTGGAGTCAAGCTTGATTAGTTCCAGCTGGTTCTCAGTCTGAAGTCAGATTTTCATTCCTCAGCAAATAGATAGAAGCATTGTTTCATTCAGAATAAGTTTATTCAACATCGACCTTTTTATTTTCAAGATAAGTTGGTCCAGTACTTTCTCAGCAGGGCATTGAAATTATGACATTACAAATTAGATTTTTAAGCCTGGCTGTCTGCATTGTATTATTGTAAGTGATGAAATCTGATGCTTTGTTCAGACAGTGTAGACAATATCAGTATATCCACATACAGTAGGTTGCTATAGAAATGATATAAGTGTGAGCCCAATGTCAAGAGGCTTTCCTCTACAAACACATATCAATAAATCAATATGATTCATCTGTGTAATGTCCAAAACAGCTAACTCTTCCACTCTTTCACCATTCACTGTGTAATGAATGTCAGATAGTGTGCTACTGTACATGTGGAAAGATTTTAATCAAGATACATGTTGCGTCCTGAATTACAAAAAATATTCCAGGACACACACACACAGAGAAATATACAGTATATATATATACATATACATAAATATAATTATTTTGTATTATTATTATTATAGATTTTTCCGTTTAGAGTTCAGACTAAAGACAAAAAATGAGATTTTTGCTTCTTGTCTGAAAAAAAGCAATGAATCAGTTTTACAAACGCATGACAGGGGGAAGTTGTCAACAGAGTGTGAATGTAAAATAATTAAAATCTAATAAACCCAGATGTTCAGAAATAATAGAATAAGAAAACCGCAAAAGTAGGTATTCATTTTTTCTAAACCAAGTCTATCTAGAAAGTTGCCATCAGGGAATATCATTGCCATGAAGGGGTGTACATGGTCTGCAACAATCTTTAGGAAGGTGATACGTGTCAAAGTAACATCCACATGAATTCCAGGACCCAAGGTTTCAGCGCATCACACTGCCTCCTCCGGCCTGCCTTTTTCCCATAGTGCATCCATCTTTTCCACAGGTAAAGGACTCACACACACCCGGCCGTCCACATGATCTAACAGAAAACATGATTCATCAAACCAGGCCACCTTTTTCCATTGCTCCATGGTCCAGTTCTGATGCTCACGTGCCCATTGTAGGTGCTTCCGGAGGTGGACAGGGGTGAGCATGGGGACTCCAACCGGTCTGCAGCAAGCTGCGATGCACTGTGTGTTCTGACACCTTTCCATCATGGCTAGCATTAAGTTTTTTTTTGCAATTTGAGCTACAGTATCTCTTTTGTGGGATCGGACCAGATGGGCTAGCCTTCGCTCCCCATGCACATCAATGAGCCATGTCCCTGTCGCCGGTTCACCGGTTGTCCTTTCTTGGACCACTTTTGTTAGGTACTAACCACTGCATACCTGGAATACCCCACAAGACCTGCTCTTTTGGACATGCTCTGACCCAGTCTTCTAGCATCACAATTTGGTCCTTATCAAAGTCGCTTAGATCCTTACACTTGCCCATTTTTCCTGCTTCCAACACATGTAATTCAAGAACTGACTGTTCACTTGCTGCCTAGTATATCCCACCCCTTGACAGGTGCCATTGTAATGATATAATCAATGTTATTCATTTCACCTGTAAGTGGTTTTAATGTTGTGGCTGATCAGTGCATCTTAATCATCATGGCAAAAGGAGCAGTGGATGTTTGATTGTCCCATATATAGCCTCTCCATGATTTGAAATGAAGTGCAATGACTGTCACGTAACTAACGTTTTTTTAATGGGTAAAAAGAAAGGAAAGGAGACCATTCATCAACATGTGCACGCCGAGGCCAGTTATGGTCTTAATCCGGTGTATACCTGCATGATGGAAGAAGCTGATCTGCAATCACACTGTGTACAATCGTACTGGGAATATTACCGCTGTCTTTAATATCAGTTTCCATGTTGTTAACCTGTCACGTTCATATGGAGCGTGCCACACACGTGCAGCTGATCAGATCGGGAGTGCTATGAAATATTTTTCTCTTCCTTATTCAGCAATTTGTGGATTTACAACGTATCTAACTATAGTATTTGCAATATTTGTTTGCAAAATCTCACTTTCTCTATTTAAAAAAAAAATTAAAATAGTGTCAAAATTGGCGGCCACTGGAGAGGTATATGCAATATTTCTGGGCTCCAGGAGAGATTCAGCGGAATCTGACCCCACCTGGTGAGCTGCAATGTAACAGGCCTTGCGGTGCCTCCGCCTCCTGGCTTCCTCCTCCTGCGGCGACAAGAAGCCCAAGAAGATCCCTGGGAAGGACAGGGCATGGGCAGTGAGGAGCAGTCCGGCATTCCATCTCTTGAGCGGAACATCCATCTCAGCGAGCCAACAGATGTGATCCACTAGGTCCCAAAAGGGCCAAAAAAAAGTTCACCCGACTCTTAAGAAAGGTTTCACCAATACACCACCTGACCTCATTGGCAATATCGTTAGCATAGATACCAATGGGCCGACCCTCCTGAGAGCAGGTTAGAAATTTAAGTCCTGCATGGTGTCCTGGGAGACTGGTTCTATAACACAACTATAACAGATACAAGTGCACATGGCGGTGATAAACAGTACACAAGCCACATGCACTCACAAACACGAGACAAGACAGCAGAAACCCAACAAAATGTAAACAATGATGAGAATGTCAGAATCCTGCCACAAAGGAAGAAAATATAACTGAACCATAGTTGCAGGACTCTGACAATTACTTAGTCAACCAGTCAGTTCGGGAATGACTCCTGTATTCTGCACACACAAAACACAGTTTTCACTGCTAAAACTTTGCACTGTGTACATTGCCTTTGTATGCACAACCCAATTATGTATTCATATCTGTTTGTGTCTTCCTGTCTGTCTATATGACAAAACAATGTTCTAGAATCTCTGTCTATGTACCAGCACTCTACAACCTAGGCCTGAGGCAAGTCTTTCTCTGCACTCTAGTACTCTTTTTGCTGGAGATTGACAACCTTATCAAATCCAAGACACTTTTGGTTGAGTGGTTGGAACAATCCTGGCAGAAAGAATGACAAAGTGAGAGAAAGAGTCTCTCTGTTTAGTAATCTATCTGTTTGTCTGTCTGTCTGTCTGTCTGTTAGCAGAGTACATCATATCCTTTAATTACCCAAAGTTCCTTCTCCCTATTATGTCTGGCTAAAGCCTCTTACCTCCTGTCTGTCTCAGTCTGTTGTCAATGTCTTTCTCAGTTTGTGTCACCTAAAATGCCACATGCTGTATACAGTATACACTCAAACAAACACACATTCAGAAACCACATGCATAATTGCCCCTTGAAGGAAAAAACATTTAGCGGTGGCTGTCAGAGTTTGACCCTGCAGCTTGCCTTGGGTAGCTGACTCCTGACATCTTATAATGAGTGTTTGTGAGTAGTGTGTGACGATGCATACATTAGAAAGACAGAGACACATCTGTATGTGTTATGCCTCCTACACACTACATGACTTTCAAAGACGTCGGATTGTGGTACCGTTCATATTACACAACTGTCTGTCTTGTGATTGAAGTCGTAGAGTTTTCAAATTACACGAGGAAACGGAGACAGGGGTGAACACATTACGAAACATTTCACTATTGACGAATCCCCGACGACTCTGCCTGGACTCCAAATTACATTTCACAACAGAATACACGCAAGAAATTAATTGAGATACGAAAACAAATGCATGATCATATGTTATGCATTTCACAATATGATGTGTATGTTTTTAATCACCTCAATGCATCATATATTTTATTGGC
The DNA here is from genome assembly GCF_025860055.1 of Xyrauchen texanus. NCBI lineage: Eukaryota > Metazoa > Chordata > Actinopteri > Cypriniformes > Catostomidae > Xyrauchen > Xyrauchen texanus. Next base: position 13,521,239 of record NC_068299.1, on the reverse strand, counting down.
TACAATATGAAAAAGTACCTCCTACTGAAAAATCTACTTATTTGCTTACCTGACGGTCCAAGAGAATTTGTAATTTCTCTCCAATTCTTCACTTTCTCCACCGGTTGTGGTAGAGATCAGAGGAAACATCAAATGCACTGGTGCTCCTGCCAATGTTCCGCAAATATTTCCTCAATTTCTTTGCTCCAATGAGACTTTCTTGATACCGCAGCCATGCTAGTTGATGTTCTGTTGCAGGTACATCATGACTCCTCCCACTGAAACTTCCCGTGCCCGTTTCTTGCTCTCTCATTGGCTGTAGGTCAACGCTGCGGTTGTATTTAGCCAAAACATATTTCACATTGCACGACAGGTCCAGATATTTAACATTCTAGATATCTCGCTGACATCGGCGACTCGTCGGCGCTTCTCTCAAATCGCGTCTTTGATAATTCATACATTGCGATCGTTGCTCACGGGAGCGAGCTCTGATTTGCCTATGATTTCGGGCTTTTGTAAGCGATCTCCACAAAACTGTCGGCGAGCAAAAATCGGGTCGAAAATCGTGCAGTGTAAACTCACATTAGGGAGAAAATCGGGGAAAAATACAATACATTTTTTTTTTTAAATTGAACACATTCTCATGCTGGATGGAACAAAACAAAAATCCTATTGCTTTGATAACACATTGCCCAAAAGCATATAGATATTATTTATTTACATTATTTTATTCTAACATCCCTGATGGCACATCACCCAGAAATCTGTTTGGTGTGAACATTATCATCTGGAGGAATTTTAGAAACCTACAACTTGTTGGATGTTAGATCTTTATGATGTATAAATGTATGTGAATCAGCTCTTTTTACACAAAAATAAATAAAAATTTTAAGCTTCAGTTTAAAATTGAACAAAATTACATCACAGATGTAACAAAATTACATCACATTTAATTGAGTACTCTTTAATAAAATACAAAGAAAAAAGTATTTTAAGTTTTATAATTTTAATGTTGTCAAACATTACACAGTTCAGTTAGATGGAATTTTGTTATGAAATTGAAAGGCGTAAGTCTTTTTATTTTTTATTGTATTTTTTTAGCGTAGGATGTTTATCAGAAATTTTGAATGTGATGTTTTCCAGACCAAGCATGGTCTACTTGTTTTACTTTATTTTTAATTCAACTTGTTTTATTTATTTCCTACATCAATACATTATAATTGAAATTCTTGAATGCTTTGGTAATACTGGAATACAAAAAAGAGAGAAAATAAGTGGGAGACTAACAGTGATGCGGTAGAGTTGACAGACAACTGTGTTGAGGGAGAAACAGTGGTTCTGTGTCTGGCTGAGAAAGCTGATCATTTGAAAGCTTAAGTTGAATGTAATATTTTTATGACATAAACCACATTGCTCTTCACTCTCAAAATGTTTGTCTTGTTAAATGAATGCCTGATTGACCCTATAATCTTAAATATATCTGACATTTTACATAACATGCACATACTCTTTACAAAATCTCTGTCATGGCTCTTTAAGTCATGAAGAAGGATAGCCACACTCTTTTAATGAGTCTTAGTCCATGGAAGGTGTTTGAATTAGAATTTACACAGTTTAAAATAGTAATGTATTTAAATGTGTAGAAAACAAAATGCAAAGTTTTTATTAAAAGATATTAAGAGTGGTTTTCATAGATGATTCTTGAATTGAAGTAAGCCTAAATCTAACATCATTTACAGAGGTTTATTCTTAAAACAAGAAAAGAGAAAATTGCCATCGGGATAAAAAATACATTTTACAATAAAGCTGTATTTGTTAACATTAGTTACCCACATTAGTTAACATAATCTAACAATGAACAATACTTTTACAGCATTTATTCATCTTGATTACTGTTACAGGTCTGTGACTGGTGCAAACATATCCGCCACACTAAGGAATACCTGGATTTTGGTGCGGGGGAGAGGCGGCTCCAGTTCTGCAGTGCAAAGTGTCTGAACCAATATAAGATGGACATATTCTATAAAGAGACTCAGGCTGCACTGCCAGGGGTACTATGTAACCCTCCTCTTTCTGCGAGTGATACTAAATCAGAGAGCGGATCAGGTGTACAGATCCTTACACCTGAGTCCTGGAGCGCACCTCTAAACGAACTCCGCTGTCGCAGGGCACCGTCACCAGGGGGCTCCACCACTATTGCCGGACCCTCTGGATCTACATTGGGGTCACTGTCTGAAACTGGAACTGTGTGTTCATCCTCATCATCTTCATCATCCTCATCATCATCATCATCATCCACAAAGATCCCCACACCGCGGCCACATGGAAGTCCTGCATTACCACCCCCTCCCCCACCTCCTTTAGCGGGTTTACATCCAGCTATGGGTATGCCGCCTGGCAGCCCGCAGATGATCATGACTCCCCGTGGCCCAGTTCCTCTCCCTCTCTTTATGGAGCACCAGATGATGCAGCACATTCGTCCTCCGTTCCTACGTCCACCAGGCCCCAACAGCCCCCATTCCAATCCCATGATTCCTGGCATTGGCCCGCCACCACCTCATCGGACTTTGGGTCCTCCGTCGAGCCCCATGCACCGCCCGCTCCTATCTCCTCATGTACACCCGTCCTCCACTCCAACACTTGCTGGGAACCCTCCAGGTATGTTGCCCCCTCACCCTGGCCCTCATATGCCAGCCTTGACTTTTCCCCCATTTAACATGATGCGAACTGGACCCATGCCACATCCGCACTATATGAATATCGGCATGCCTTCTCTGGCCCCCTTAGTGCCACCACCTATTTTATTAGTGCCCTATCCAGTGATTGTGCCATTACCAGTCCCTATACCCATACCTGTGCCCATACCGTTCTGTCCGAAATCATCAGGTGATCGACCAGGAAATGACGGAACACTTCCGAATGCTGCAAGTGAGCGCAGTGATTCAAGGGCAACACCCTCATTTTCTCCCAGCTCCTCCAGAGGGGAGGAGAGAGACCTTCAGCAAGCCCCTCCCAACTCAGATACACTCTCACCTGGCTTTTCCAAGCAGACAGATCAGGGCAGGACAAACGTTTTTGATCTGATGGTTAAAACAGAAATCTCTGATATTGGAAGCTGTGGAAACTCTCACAAAGACAAACCAGCAGATGGAGTCATTGATCTAACAACCAACCGTCACTCCAGGCAACAGCTAGTTATCCAGAAGTCGGTAACCTGTGTGCAGGTAAAGCCAGAACCTGGAATAAGCCCACCACCTGTGCTTGGACCCTTACAGTTAAGAGAAACTCGGGTGGATGGGACGGCCACTACAAGCACAAGCACAATAGAAGATAACCACGGACACAGTAATGCTGAAAGCCCATTGGTTAGTGTGGCACTGCCATGTGCCAACCCTTCCTACTGCAGTGGAACTCCGCCTCTTTCTCAGCCAATCACATGCAGCACTACCACTGTTCCTAGCAACATCACCACAACTAAAACTGAGCCTGGGCCTGCAACGCCCTGCAATGTGATCGTTAATGGGAGCTGTAATGTGCTATCTGCAGAGGGTCTGATCAGGACAACACAGTTAGAACAGCGCCCCCTAGTGGACCCCTGCCGCAGGACCGCCACTGTTTGTGACGAGTCTGCTGGGGCAGATTTAGGAGAGGACCTGAAAGAGAACAGCTTCTTGGCTAAGGAAAGAGACTCGGCAGGTAAGAGAAGCTCAAGTGACCAGTCTGCCATTACAACAGGAACAGGGGAGGACAAATCTCAGAGCCCTGAAGATCCCCCATCTGGTGAGGACCATGCCTATGCCCTGCCCCTGATGCCCAAACCTGGCTGTGTCATTCAGCCCGTGCCCAAACCTGCTGACAAAACCGCTGCCATCCTGCCATGTGGCTTGACAGTGCCATTAACAGGATCGGTGCCTATGGAAATGCAGCCTCCGCTGAAGAGAAGGTGTCTGCGTATTCGAAATCAAAACAAGTGACACAGATACAGGTGAGTCAGAATATCCTCTTACCAGCTCTTTTAATAATCTTATTAAAAGGATAGTTCACCCAAAAATGAAAGTTCTGTCATCATGTATACACCCTCACATTCTTCCAAACCCGTGTGACTTTCTTTTTTCCATGGAACACAAAAAGTGTTAGGTAGCATGTTGCTCTCAGACACTGTTTGGCACACCATGGCTCCAAAATTAGAAAAAAATATTGAGACGTTTCAAGCCCACGGCTCTTCATTAGACGATAAAACCATTCAAAGGTCTGCCCTTATGTACCCCGCAACAATCAATCAATATACATCACAGGATTAACCAGTGATAAACACTAGAACATTTTGTAATGCCTCACTGTGCACAAACAGAATAAACAATCAAACTGAAGACCACCAAAAAATGCAAACCAGAAAAAAAAAATATAAATAGTAAAATAATTATAATAAAAAAAGTATAATAATGGTGAATCATGATAACAAAAATTTAACAAAAACTAATTTTATTAATAATAATAATAATAATAATAATAATAATATATATATATATATATATATATATATATATATATATATATATATAAATTTGAAGTGTAAATAAAGATGTTACTGAAAAAAAGTTAAACCAACATAACGTAAAATACAAATAGTTAAAGTATAATAAACAAGTACAAATAAAACAAGCAGAGTCTATAAACAATCAAAATCCAGAGGCTAAAAACATCAGGTTAAGATACAATCATAATATCATCAGGACATTGGGCAAAGGAAGAGTCAAATTGGGTGAAAAAGGTGAAAACCCAATCAATGCACAAATAAACATCCTTGTACATGGACAACCCTACTGCAGACTATTTTTCTTACAGCTAGACTATATCGCACAGAAAATAAAGAGGAATTATATAATAAGCAATACATGTTAGAGAAAGGGACGAATGTCAAAATCCTCATTCAGGCCTTTAGGTGCTCCAGTATCTAGAGTGTAAATCCAATAGGTTTCACCCCTTAAAAGTTAATTATTCATGTCACCTCCACTATGAGGACACTTCATTGATTCTATACCTACAGTGGGTACGGAAAGTATTCAGACCCCTTTAAATTTTTCACTCTTTGTTATATTGCAGCCATTTGCTAAAATCATTTACATTAGTTTTTTTTCCTCATTATTGTACACACAGCACCCCATATTGACAGAAAAACACAGAATTGTTGACATTTTTGCACATTTATTAAAAAAGAAAAACTGAAATATCACATGGTCCTAAGTATTCAGACCCTTTGTACAGTATTTAGTAGAAGCACCCTTTTGATCTAATACAGCCATGAGTCTTTTTGGGATGCAACAAGTTTTGCAACAAGTTTTTCACATCTGGATTTGGGTATCCGCTGCCATTCCTCCTTGCAGATCCTCTCCAGTTCTGTCAGGTTGGATGGTAAACGTTGGTGGACAGCCATTTTCAGGTCTCTCCAGAGATGCTCAATTGGGTTTAAGTCAGGGCTCTGGCTGGGCCATTCAAGAACAGTCACGGAGTTGTTGTGAAGCCACTCCTTCGTTATTTTAGCGGTGTGCTTAGGGTTATTGTCTTGTTGGAAGGTGAACCTTCGGCCCAGTCTGAGGTCCAGAGCACTCTGGAGAAGGTTTTCGTCCAGGATATCCCTGTACTTGGCCGCATTCATCTTTCCCTCGATTGCAACCAGTCGTCCTGTCCCTGCAGCTGAAAAACACCCCCACAGCATGATGCTGCCACCACCATGCTTCACTGTTGAGACTGCATTGGACAGGTGATGAGCAGTGCCTTGTTTTCTCCACACATACTGCTTAGAATTAAGGCCAAAAAGTTCTATCTTGGTCTCATCAGACCAGAGAATCTTATTTATCACCATCTTGGAGTCCTTCAGGTGTTTTTTAGCAAACTCCATGCGGGCTTTCATGTGTCTTGCACTGAGGAGAGGCTTCCGTCGGGCCACTCTGCCATAAAGCCCCGACTGGTGGATGGCTGCAGTGATGGTTGACTTCAACTTTCTCCCATCTCCCGACTGCATCTCTGGAGCTCAGCCACAGTGACCTTTGGGTTCTTCTTTACCTCTCTCACCAAGGCTCTTCTCCCCCGATAGCTCAGTTTGGCCGGACGGCCAGCTCTAGGAAGGGTTCTGGTCGTCCCAAACGTCTTCCATTTAAGGATTATGGAGGCCACTGTGCTCTTATGAACCTTAAGGGCAGCAGACATTTTTTTGTAACCTTGGCCAGATTTGTGCCTTGCCATAATTCTGTCTCTGAGCTCTTCAGGTAGTTCCTTTGACCTCATGATTCTCATTTGCTCTGACATGCACTGTGAGCTGTAAGGTCTTATATAGACAGGTGTGTGGCTTTCCTAATCAAGTCCAATCAGTATAATCAAACACAGCTGGACTCAATTGAAGGTGTAGAACATCTCAAGGATGATCAGAAGAAATGGACAGCACCTGAGTTAAATATATGAGTGTCACAGCAAAGGGTCTGAATACTTACGACCATGTGATATTTCAGTTTTTCTTTTTTAATAAATGTGCAAAAATGTCAACAATTCTGTGTTTTTCTGTCAATATGGGGTGCTGTGTGTACAATAATGAGGAAAAAAAATGAACTTAAATGATTTTAGCAAATGGCTACAATATAACAAAGAGTGAAAAATTTAAGGGGGTCTGAATACTTTCCGTACCCACTGTATATACTGAAGTGTGGAAGCTGAATGTTTCAAAGCATCAAAATGCTGTGCTACCGGACTCTCAGGATCTTGATGCCTAATAGCACTTCAATGTTCAGAGATACGGGTTTTAAGAGGTCTACTGGTTCTACCAATATAACAGTAAGTCCACAGCAGAAACGCAGCATGTAAATAACATTCACGGTCTTACACTTCAGTATATAGGTATAGAATCAATGAAGTGTCCTCATAGCGGAGGTGACATCAATAATGACCTTTTAAGGGGTGAAACCTATTGGATTTACACTCTAGATACTGGAGCACCTAAAGGCCTGAAGGAGGTTTTTGACATTCATCCCTTTCTCTAACATGTATCTAATTTCTTATTAAATAATGCTTATTTATTTTCTGTGCTTTTTGTTTGTGCTTTTTCTCTTTGTTTGTGTTATTTGTACTTGTTTATTATACTTAACCTATTTGTATTTAGCGTTATTTTTTTTCAGTAACATCTTTATTTGCACTTTGAATATATATATACTGTATGTATTACACAGTGAGGCATTACAAACTTTTCTAGTGTTTATCTCTGGTTAATCATGTGATGTATATTGATTGATTGATTGATTGATACATAAGGGCAGACCTTTGAATAGTTATATTATTTGATAAAGAACCGTGGGCTTGAAACGTCTCAGGTGAGAACATTAAAATACATTTTTCTAATTTTGGAGCCTTGGTGTGCCAAATTTTCCCTCTTTTTCTGATACCAATTTGGTCAGGCACCCACATTGCTCTTTTTGTTGTTTGTGCGTGCTTTTGTTAATTACTAAATAAATAAAAATTAAAATTAAAAACCCACCATGAAAGCACCATTAAAGTAGTCCATACAACTCATGTGATTTAAGTCTTCTGGCTACTTTGTGTCCCTTTTTGAGCTTGACAGCTCCGTTGTCACTTTGACTCTTTTACCTATGCTTTTAAAACTTTAAAAACTTACAAAGAAATGCAACTAAATTAATACAAGCAGATTTCAAAGACTATCAAGACTATATGCAATAATTTACCCACCACTTCCTCATTCTCTCTCTTTTACTCTTCCCATCTGTCTCTCTCAGAGATGTTAACATCTCACCGAAGGGATAAAGAGCACGGCTTTGCAGCAGACACCATCAGATGTCCACAGACTCCACCCTCAATCCAGCCAATCAAGATGTCAACCTTGTTTTCTCCACTTTTCCAAACCTGCACATGCACACTCTGAAATAGCATTGATTATTCTGATTGGGTAGCTGCGTGATCCATCTCCACCCCTTTACAGACTGGCACAAAGTGTAAACCTATGGAGTAGATCGACTGTGATGTTTGAACTTCACTTGTGATATCTTGAGGCATAATGTGGTCTCAGACTGCTTATTGAAGAAAGAAATTTCTCTTCCTCTCCACTCTATACCATCCATCCATGAATTGCTATTGAGAGGACTCTACACCTACTGGGTGGAGGTGGTGTTAATAAACATAAACAGATTTTTTAGAGTTGCCATAGGGCCCAGAGGGTGGGTCTCAAGCCAAACGGTCAGAAAATGTAAACCAGACTGCAAATCAAACATGCTCATGTATAATGACACAGTCAGATTTGGAACAGGGTCAGTCAAATCCTGCCACAGTTGGATGAACTAGTTTTCTGCTTTGTTAGTGCATTCAAAAATCTGGACATTTGGGTCTAAATCACATGCCATTGCTAGTGATTTAATATCCTCAGTCAGAGAGACAATTCAGACCCAGAGCTGCACTAAAGATGAACCTAAAACTCTCTGAATACTTTGTATGCTCAGATATTTCAGAGAGTCCCAATCTGTTCCCCTGAATCTATGTATCAGTATCTGCAACACCAGCAAAACACTCTGTACTATTTCTTAACCTCTTTCCTTTCACCCTTTCTCTCCTTTCTGAGAGGTTTTCAGGAGCTGGACACTAAAAAAAGACCGGAAGAGAGAAAAGTACACACCGTAGAGGGAGTCAAATAATCACAGCGGGAGCACGAAAACAGAAAGATGGAGAGAACTTTTATTTCATCGTTATGAAGAAGCTGGAAACTCATCCACCATTTGAGCAGCTCTGTTGAAAAGATCAGTTTAGACTGTGCTGGTCCAAGCTGCTTAGTGCTGTTTTGGTGCTGGCCATAAAAATGCTGATCAACCAGCATGGTCTTTAAGGTGAAGCTGGTTGAGGAAGTCTCACTGGTTAAGATCATTAGAAATCCTGTTGTGGACACCAGCACATAAACATCCTCTGCCAGGGACCAGCATTCAAACACAAGATATGTAGATGACCAGCAATGCTAGCCTTTACAACAGGGAAGGTAAAAGAATGTTATGGATTTTTTGCTGGTTTATCTGCATATTTTTGTTCAATTCGCTTATTCACTGATTTGATTGAGGATAACAGGGTATAGAACTCACTAAGCGTCTTTGTGAACTGTTGAAATGGCTGCTGGCTTTGCTGCGAATGGGTTGGAGAATGTCCCACCACATTGCAAAATAAGTGAGCTGAAATGAGCTGAGTTCAATCACTGTCACTCGACATAGCTCAGTGACGAGCAGGTCTAACTCTGCTGGTGGGTTGTGATGTACAAGATGGTTAGATTGAAACATTTATCTACAGTGGCATTTGGATTTTATTTCTGATCATTTATTTTAGAATCCATCTTAATTAAAGGTGAAGTGTGTCATTTTTTTAAAATGTAAAATTATTATAATTGTTTTCAATTTTGTTTGGTGCTGCTTGAGGCACAGATATGACACCATTCACCATTCATTTTAAATGAGTAATCAATGGTGTACAATCACAACCAGTCGAGCGGTCAGTCAGTGTCTCTCGGTCAGCAGTGAAATGGTGTGAAGGATGCATTCCTGAAGTTCATTTAAAAAAAAAAAATGTTAAGCTTTTTTTTTTTTTTTTGCCAAATCCCAATCAGTGCTAAATTATATTCAACATTACTTCCTTTCCAGCTATTGCAACAAAAACGGTTTCATTCCCAGCTCCAAGGTGCCTCAGTGTAGTGTTAACTTCCACTGGGTGCCAAGAACATTTTACTGAAAGGAAGACTGGGTAGGCGAGGTGGACAAAGAGCCAAATGATAAGTTACAAAGAGCTGAGTGCATGGTTAGAAACTATATGCATCTGTTATTTGTTTGACTAAACTGAAGGAGTGAACCTTAAAGCCAAGCATGTTTATGTGTGGGAGAGAATGTGTGTCAAATTTCTAAACTAGTTATAGCCAAAACAGAGTTAAACATTGACGTTTGCCAATTTATTTTGGAGGTATTTTGGTGTCAAAACTTTGTCAAGCAAGGTAGGGGGACAAAAATACACCACCTGGGAACATAACGGATTAATAGTATCTGAAATGGGCAAAAGTTTAGCCAAAATTGCAGTTGTACATGAAGATAGGAAGTATGACTAAAAGTGAAATTTCCTCACCAAACAAGATTTTGTTTTGTGTTTTTCTTTGATTACTCTGCTCATTGCTTGAGTCAAACTTGTTGACCAACAGTGACCTGAATCTCCCCTCTTTTCCCTTCTACCTTTTCCACTTCTCTCTCTTTCCCCAATTCCATCCATCTTACTTTTTTCTCTGCTCCTGGACGATGTACAAAGAGAAGTGAAATCCTACCCTATCCCTCTGTACTTTTTCCTACAGGATTCAGTTTCGCAGTGGTTTATTTTTTTAAGACTAGGCTCAGAGGACTAATTGTGACTGGTTGTGAGTAAGGACTGGATTTCTCTTTTGGGTTTGTATGTGGCTGGGTTTCATTTCAGTGTCAGATTTACACACACACACACACACACACACACTGTCAAATCTGTCAGATTTATTTAGTCAGTGTTGATATGGCTGGCTGACCCTCCTTCTGGATGAAGGTGTTACAGAGAACATATTGATAAAAAGGGTGAAATGTCAGAGAAACACACACACACACACACTTAAAGAGCCATGCTTAGTCATTTATTCAATGTACATGAATCATTGTGTGTGTTTGTGTGTAGGGGGACGGCACATCAAGGGCTGCATGGGACACACAGATTCTTAGTGTTGGGATATGAGATTCTTATGTGTGTGGTGCAACCAAACATACCTGTCTGTATTGGTTGAGAGGAGCCAGCAACAGCACTGCAAGTTGCTCTCATTATTGACTCAAATTTCCTCCCTCTCTATCTCCTCTTTCATACTCAACCCTTTCTGCTCTCTTCTCTGTTTTCTCTGCTCTAAATATATGCTACCATTACAGGGATAGTTCACCCACAAATTAAAATGATGTTATTATTAAATCAACCTCGTGTTGTTCCAAAACATGTATTAATTTCTTCCATGGAACAGATGTTAGATAAAAAGACAGCCTCCGTCACAATTCACTCTCATTGTGTGGTAAAACATGAAAGTGCAATGCAATAAAAGTGAAATGGTGACTGCATTTCTGCATTGACATGAAAGAATGAATGTGTTTGGAACAATATGAGGGTGAGTAAATGATGACAGATTTTTCATTTTTGGGCGAACTAGCCCTTTAAGGTAATATTTCAAATATTGCATAATGTGAGTGCATTTTCTGAACTCTCCCAGACTTAGCTCTGCTCAGCAGCCGCATCTGAAACCGTGACTACTGAAGTCAACATATGGAAAACATATAATGCATTCATGTGATGATGCCTGTGATATGGTTAAGTTGTCATCTAAACAAACTCACACACACTCACAGGCATTCACTCATGTGTTCAAACTTTCAGTTTAAATTAAAATCTGAAAAGTTTAAGTGCATTCAGAGTACATGGTGAAAGTTTACATCCTAGGGGAAACTAACCATCTGTTCACCAAGACAGATAGTAAATTATTCAATCAGATTTCTAACATTGTATTCCCATCTTCAACTGGCTCAAACTAACGAACTTACTCTATAATGACATGCTATTGGATGAAACAGCTGTGTCTGTTATAAATGTAATGCTTAAGAAACTGATTACTTAAAGGGATAGTTCACCCAAAATGAAAAGTCTGCCATTATTTACTTTCTTTCTTCTGTGAGACACAAAAGGAGATGTGAGGCAGACAGTTAGGTACTGACAGCCTCAGTCACCATTGAGTTTCATTATATGGAAAAATGTCAAAATTAAAAAAAAAATCTTGTGTAACACGGAAGAAAATAATATTTGGGTTTGGAACAACAACAGTGAGTAAATGACAGAATATAAATTTTTGGTTGAACTGTCCTTTTAAACATACTTAAAATGGTGCATGAAGGAAAAATATAATTTCATATTGGACTTACTGAAATTACCATTCATAAAACTGCACGTGCCACCCAAACGCCCCATTACTGCTCATGTCACACCAAAGAGCCAGACATGAAATATGATTTTCTTTTTTCACTTCCGTCTGTGTGTGTGTGTGTGTGTGTGTGTGTGTGTGTGACCTTGCTGTTGTAATAGAGCACTACAGACTGGGCTGGGACAGATATAGCCCTGAAACTCAACCCTGTTGTAGTGTCTGCGGTTCCACACAGACAAGACAATGACACCAGCAAAAATGTGTGTGTCGCGGAGGACATAGCATTTGATGCTGTCCTTGACAACAACAGAGAGACAGTATGTGTGTGTGTGTGTGTGTGTGTGTGTATTGTATGTAATGGTAAACACTGTAAAACTGTTAACTATTACAATCAGACACAAATTGTTCTGCATAATATCCAAAAAGTTAAAATTTCCCTCATAAGTTCCCAATTCCATTAGCAGTTCTGACAAATTTGAGAAAAATCAACCATTTTCTTTAGCTGTCCCTCTTACAGGTGGTCAGGTTTCTATGTTGGCTGGTTATAGAGGATTTTTCAGCTGGTCATTCAGTAAGCTAAACCAACATTAGCACCAGCTTGTCCAGGCTGGGAGACCATCTAAGACCAGCAAACTAGTGTAGGCTGGTTTAAGATGTTTTTCAACAGCGGTCCAAGTAGCCACTAGTTGTCGCTTTGTTTGCCATACTGACATACTGAGTTAGTGGCATACAGTGTGCCCACTAGAGGGGAGTGAATCCATCTTGTTAACAAGCTCAAATCAGGACAACCAAGAGCCCCATGGAGTTAAGTGAACTGAAATAACAAACCATCAAAGAGGGTTTGCTTGAGTGCAATACTGTAATCCAAGAGTGTTTCAAAGGATCTAGAAGAGAGACGCCTGTTTTAGTGGCCAAACTGTCGTTCAGCCCTGAGGCTTGGTACACAGAACATTCAGGTTTTTTATTCCCCAAAATTAGTCTGAAAAGTTGGAGAGCTTCTGTTCAGTCAGAGAGGGGAACATGAGCACTGCATTGGCAAAGCCACATGCAGAAACAGCATGGAGGTACAGAAACTCACATACCCAAATACCAGCAAAACCATTCAATCCATTCATCACCAAGCTATGTTTTACAGACTGAAATAAAAAGGCATAATCAAATCAAAGCACTTGCATCTCACCTCTGCTGTAATGCTGTAAAATCAATAGAACAGGAAAACAGAGGCAGGTTCAATGTGAATTTTCAAAGGTATGATTCAAAGCGTGCTTCAAAGGTGTCAAGTAGTAGCTATGTAAGAAACATGTTTTCCTACCATTCTTGTGGTCGGTGTAAAGGATAGTTTTGTCAGCAGCCTGAATTATGCAACAACAAATTCTTATTTCTGCACTCTGTGTGAGAGGCACTATGTCTAAAAACAAACAAAAGAATCAAACTGCAGTTTTCAAGTTCTAATGCTAAAACTTTTTGAGCTGCCTTAATTCTTTATGTGCTCTGTAATTAACAACACCTGCTTGTTTTAAAATCCCTCTTTGTAAAAAAACACACAAATCAACTTTGTTATTTGGCTAGTATGGATGTATAGATGCTTTTTCTGTGTTCTTTATGAATCTGAGATTTTGCTAAATTTGTCCACCTCTCACTCGTCCCACCCTTTCACCCCCAAAACCTTGTACATTTGCCCTTGTTGTTTCTCAGTTCTTTTGTTTTTCATATACTTGCAGAACATTTTATAGTATTATTTATTACTGGCAAGCATTTGCATTTGCAAATAATAAAAGAACGATGGTTCTTTGAACAGGGTAGCAAGAGGCAGCAAAGCTGCCCAATGAAACGTATGTCTGTTTGATTTTTTATTATTATTTTCTAAATTAAGAAAGGAAACAGAAAGAGAAAATGAAAAATACAAACTTGTCTTTTGATTATGAAGTAATTCTAAAACTTGTTGCTTTAAAATGTATAATTTTGTGTTGTAACACTATTTGTTTAACCCAGTGAATTGCTTATTAAAAACAAATAAATAGAGGCACTCTCCAATTCTCACTTCTCCAAGAGTCGTTTTCATTTTTTAAATATAAAGTTGCTTAGTTTATAATCGCTTATATTTTCTGTTGTATTTTCAAAACTTTGAAATATTAGGCAATTTAAAATACAGGTTTTCAAGACTGGAAAAGTCATGGAAATTAATCAAATCATTCAAAGTCATGGAAGTCATTTTTAATTAATAACAAATAGTCCTTTGTGAGTGCAATCTCTGTAAATTTATAAAAAAAAAAAAAAAAAAAAAAAAATCCTTATCTAGTAATTCGAATGACTGGAAAAATCTGTCATGGAAAAGTCATGGAAACATGGAATTGAATTGGTCAAAAAGTGTGGAAACCTTGTATTTTACATTCAACACAAATCTCTTTTCTTCACTAATGATTTTCATTTCAAATTATATCATTATTCATTAGTAATGAATTATGAGACAAAATTCTATTATATTCAACCATATTCTATTCTCATTGATATTTTACCCCTATGTAGTTCAATTATCATGTCTTAAAGAGTTAGTTTCATTTCTAATTCATTAGTACAGAGGTTAATCTCCTATTCTACTCTAATTGGTTGTTTCATTCATTCAGTTTCATGAACTGCATCAAATGTAGAGCAATTCTCATTTCTTTAAAGGGATAGTTCACCCAAAAATGAACATTCTCTTGTCATTTACTCACCCTCATGCCATCCCGGATGTGTATGTCTTTCTTTCTTCTACTGAACACAAACAAAGACTTTTAGAAGAATATTTCAGCTCTGTAGGTCCATACAATATAAGTGAATGGGTACCAATGTTTTGAAGCTCCAAAATCCACATAAGGTCAAAATAAAAGGATTTCAGATGACTCTGGTGGCTAAATCCATGTATTCTGAAGCACTTTGTTAGATGTGGGTGAGGAAAAAGATCAATGTTTCAGCCTCATTTTACCATAAATTCTCCTCCCTGCTCAGTCAGATTCACATGCTTCTTGCATATTGTACCCTAATGGGCAGGGAGGAGAATTTATGACAAAAAATGACTTAAATATTGATCTGTTTCCCAGCCACACCTATCATATCATGTCTGAACTTATTGATTTAACCACTGGAGTCATATGGGTTAGTTTTATGCTCCATTTATGTGGATTTTGGAGGTTCAAAATCTTGGCACCCATTCACTTGCATTGTATGGACCTACAGAGCTGAAATATTCTTTAAAAAACAATCTTAATTTGTGTTCTGCAGAAGAAAGTCATACACATCTGGGATGGCATAAGGGTGAGGAAATTATGAGAGAATGTTCATTTTTGGGTGAACTATCCCTTTAAGAGTGGTATTTACTTCTAACTAATTACTGAGGCTAATTTCCAATTCTATTCTAGACTCATTGCTTATTGAGTTTATTCGGAGTGATGCATTTGTAATTATATACTGTAATGAACAATTAATTGTAATCCTATGCTCTGATGATCTGTTGGCGCTAAAGTTAAGATGCATTATAAAAATGCCATCAGGCATCACTGAAAACCACAATGAGCGACTCTAGATTGCAGCCAAATGCTTCTGTTAACCTGTGCAGCTACGGGCTCTGTGGAGGGTCAAATCTCGCTGCGCTGATGTGTGCGGAAGTGCGGCAAAATCCGAGACCCTAGCAACTGGAGACGCTTCGTGCCTAGAGCTGAACATCGGATCGTACACCGGGATTAAAGGGACAGGCGTTTACAGGGAAGTGATGCTGCTGCCAGAGATGGATGGTAATTTAACGCTGCATTTCGCCAACTTCAGCACTCTGTTCGTATGCATGGTGCTGAAATTCCCGCAGATATTTGTACTGATGCGGGCCAAAGCGACCAATGGAGTCAGTTTGAACAGTCTGCTGCTGGAGCTGGTCGGGTAAGAACTTTACAGCTTTGACAGTGTGTACATCACTGCAGCTCTAGCGGACCACAATATCTACATCCGTCGATTGCACTGCGAGCGATGCGACGCGCCTAATCGATCAAGCTGTCTACAGTTTTGGAAAGTGCGATTCATTTTGGTGAATCAGATCATTTCATGATAAACAATTCACAAGTTGTTCTCAGAAGTCACCACGCTACATTTTACGTTAACCTATTTCACTATTAGCTTACATGCTTTGTTTATTCTTCTAACATTATTGTTTACAATATTGTTACGTCACTATACAAAGTTTTGCCAATATGTATAATGTTATTTAATTCATTATTATTAATAGTAATAATAATAATGATGATAATCTAAATAAAAAAAAAAAAATCCATTACAGGGCAATCTACCAAAGCTTTGCGAATTGGTTCAATCGAATCATTTAAAAGAATTGGTTCAAACGAACAATTCATGCGCGAATCAGACATCTCTTAAATAGACGGAGTGAAATTAATCTTTCGGCTTGTGGAACCCCTTTATTTTACTTTTAAAGGAATAGTTTACCCCAAAATAAAAATTCTTCCATCATTTACTCACCATCCGAGACGTGTATGACTTTCTCTCTTCTGCTGAACACAAACAACGATTTTTAGAAGAATATCTGAGCTCTGTAGGTCTTTACAATGCAAGTGAATGGGTACCAAAAGCACTTAAAGGCAGCATAAAAAATCCATACGACTCTGCTGGTTAAATCAGTGTCTTCAGAAGTGAAATGACAGGTGTGGGTCAGAAACAGATCAATATTTAAGTCATTTTTTACTGTAAATCTCCACTGACACTTTTGCATTGTTTTGTTGTTGTTTTTGCTGATTTTCATTCTTCGTGCGTATCGACGTATACTGGGCAGGTTGGGGAATTTATAGTAAAAAGGACTTGAATATTTATATTTTTCTCACCAACACCTATCATGTCGCTTCTGAAGACGCATATTTAACCACAGGAGTTCTAACTTCTATGGATTAAATTTATGCTGCCTTAATGTGCTTATTAGTGCTTCACAATTTTGGTACCCATTCACTTGCATTGTATGGACCAACAGAGCTCAGATATTCTTCCAAAAATCTTTGTTTGTGTTCAGCAGAAGAAAGTCATGCATGCATGTATGTGTTGTGGTGAGTAGACGATGAGATAATTTATATAAAACTCACAAATATTTCAAGTCTTGATAGCTTTTTAGTCTTTAATATCTAAACTTAGTTACAGCAGACTGTCACAGATATACACATAATCTGCCGGTGCAAAATGATGTGCACAATGTACTGTATGTGGATGTGTATACGTGGTTGACCTGTTCTGCCGTGCATATAAACAAATGTGTTATAGTACAGTATACTCTAGTTTAATTTTCACAGTGCATTAAATAAAATTAAATTGTGTTTGTCAAATGCATAACAGTATAGCATGCAGCATTATTATCAGAGTTAATAATGTGCATTTGAGTGGTACTTTATAAATAATGTGCGCAGAGAAAGCATTCACTTTTGTGTTATTTATGGAATGTATGTGTTCTGTGGATGGGCAAACATTTTGAAAACCTATGAAAATCTTGTCCTTTTGTTTCAAGTTCTGTACCTAGTCTTCTCCCTCTGTGTATGTGCAGCTTTATAGTGTTCATGTCCTATCAGATGTACTATGATTATCCACCCCTCACATACCTGGAGTATCCGATCCTCATAGCACAAGGTGAGTATGGTTTACAGAGGAGATTCTGAGGAAGCTACAGGGCGTTTTTTCCACATAGCAAGACTTGGATTTGAGTGTTAAGCCCTGTTCCTACAGATGTCGTCGTGCTTCTTTTAATTCTACATTACAACAGGAACATGAAGCACAGCCTCATATACGCCACAGTGTATCCTCCCACTCCTTCCTGCTCTCACACATACACACAACAGCCAATATAAAGAACTTTGTGTTGATTTCCATTCTAATGTTCTTAATATAAGCTAATGATAATGAACAAAGACTAACCCTGATAGTTGTCGCCACAAGAATAGCAAAACCTGTCCAATTTAACCTACACTACTATGTAGCCTTTATGATCATTGTCTTTATCCTTAACTACAAGAATCAGGTTTGTTGGTGGATGGCAGCTGCTGACAGTACAAAAATGGGTGATTGATCTGGCCATGGTGAGAGAACACTCTACTACAGCTGCTATTTAGGCTTAGTTTAGTGTCAAACATTGTATTGCACGTTGATTGATTCAAATGAAATGTGTTTGGAAAGAAACCCAAAAGTTTCTGTTTTTGATGTTTTCTCTCAGAGTCTGTGTACATTAATTAGTGCAGGCAGTAAACTGGCACAGCTTCAGTGTCTATGGCGTTCGAAAGATTCTGGACAGGTCAGCACTCTCACCTGGGGTCTGGCCACATATACATGCCTGAGTAAGTGACACAGACACATGAAGTAAAAATAAAAAATAAATGACTTCATTAACAAGCATTTGGACTCTTGAATTCTTACACCTGAAATTGTGTTCTTTTTGTCAGCGAGGATCTTCACTACCATGATCACCACAGGAGACACACAAGGTCAGTCAGAGCTTCCTGATTGGATGTTTGGTTAAGATGTCGGTGACTTCGACTTGAACTTCCCACTCTTTCTTCTCCAGTCCTCATTCGGTTTGTCATCATGAGCATTCTGAATATGTGGGTGACAGCGACAGTGATCCAGTACAAACCTCATGCTGTGAAACAGGATTAAGACCTGTCGCTATGAGTATATCATCACTTCCTCCTGTTATGTAAAATGTTACCAAAGTAGTTTTTGAAGAATGGAAACATACCTCACACTCAACTGGATTCAGGTCAGGTGCTATTTGGATGTAGCACTTTGCAATGCAATGTTAAGATGTACTGACTTTGGGTAAGTGTATACTATAATTAGGAAAATTAAAAAGAATCACCATAATGCTCTTAAGCTCAGAGTTCCCATATTAATTTGATCATAGTAAGAGAAGTTTTTCAGTGTCAATAACATGGCCCTTTTGTGTGTATACATGAAATAGTAATTAAAGTAATGGTCTTTTTATAACATAGTATATAAACTTAATCCTTCACCTAATATTCCTTTGCTTGGAGGAAAAATGGCAATGTGTTGTAATGTGTTTTTACAGCTGTAAATGTGCATTACAGTACGTGACCACAAAATATTAGATGCAAAAAGTGCCCTTTTATTTACAGATCTCACATCAGAATTATGAGACCTCTTTCTGGCCATAGAGTGTTATGAAAACAATACATCCCAGGATCTCATTCCCTTATTCTAGCCGTGGTCACATTCCTTATTATTCCAGGGAGGGTTCTCTCCAGTATTCCCTGTTGTTTAAGTGTTTTTGTCTCCAAATTGCTTGCTTATGATCAATCACTACCCATATATTCCAAAATGGTTTGTTTTGAAGTTAGAATACTGTGGAAATACTTGGTTAAATGGTTAAAATGGTCTTATCTAGTTTTTTGATCAGCTTTCAGCCTATGCACAACTATTATTGAGATATGATATCAGGTTGCTGCACAGCCTATATATACTGTAGTTCATATGGGGTTATGTTTACATACAGTGAAAAATGTACTGTGACTTTTTCATTGAGCAATAACTGTTACATAATATAAGTCATAATGGTTACAGGGTTTTACACATTTTATATTAATGCAAACGCATAAACTATGGAACTCTTCTAATCTCCACACTTTGATCAAACATTGTTCTAGGTCTAGTATAACCAGGTTATTACTCAATAAATGATCAAGAAGAACCATGAAGATTTCATCTTGCAGTTTATGTGTGGGTCACAGAGGTTAAGAGATGCTTAGATCTGTAGCACAACGAATGTCTGTCTTATAGAAGTACTTTAATATATCCGACATCTTCTGTATTTAATAAACTTGGGAATCTATAAACATTCATTTCATGTGGATGGTAGTTTGTTGTCTTTTCAGATTTTTAATATCCAAAACACTGCTGGAAAATGGAACTTCATAGTAAACTTTGTTTCTTTACAAAGGTCTGATCACCATTCACTTGCACTGTACAGACCTACAGAGCTATTTTTCCTAAATTCTTTGTTCTACTGAAGAAAGTCATACACATCTGGGATGGCATAAGGGTGAGTAAATGATGAGAGAACTTTCATTTTTGGGTGAACTGTCCCTTTAATATTTCAGGTTAAATCCACAGGGCTTTCAATTATTTATACCAGAGAATTGAATGAAATGAATAAGGATTTTTAAAAACGAGACTGCACTTGCAAATAGAAATTTCTAGCTGATCTAAAACTGTCAATGCCATTATAACACTAATCCATCAAAAAATATTCAACTTAATTGCCCATAGACTACACCATTACATATACAGTACTATTATTTATATATATATATATATATATATATACACACACACACACACTACACCTTTTTTCCCCTTCAGTGTAATATCCAATATGATTTTTCTGGGGTTATCAACAGCATGTTACAGATACTGTCGTGAGTCCTTAAGTTTTATTTAACCCAGAAAATTCCTTTAACCTGTGTGACTCTTCCAGTGACCATCACAATTTTTGTGCTATAACCATGTCATCAGTACATAGTCATTTATATAACAGGCAAATATATTATTCCTGTAATTAAAGCAAACAGAGAGGACTTCCAGACTGTTTATATTAAAACTTTACTTCCTTTACTATCACAGCTATATACTTCTGACTACTTTTGTTTACAAAAATAAGCAAATGTTATACAGGGTCTCCAAACAACACGGCTACATGTGCTTTTCATTTTATGGTCAAACAGTACATCAATATAAAACATGCAAATCTAGAGGCAGCGCTTTAATAAAAAAAAAAAAAAAAAAAAGTGCCTGGACCAGTATAAATAGCAAACCGACTGGAAGATGGCAGGTCAAATATATGCTGTAATTCGCACACACATATATGTGCGTATGTGAGAATTTACCAGGTATATTTGACCTACCATCTAATATATATATATATATATATATATATATAACATGTAAAAGATGTGCATTCACAGCACATCCACAGATACACATCACTTGCAAGGGTGAGAATACACACACGCAAAAACAATAAACCCCACCTCCCCCACTTCAAATCACAAAAACTAAAATTCTATGAAATACTTCTCTAGTGAATTTAAGCATGTGGATTTTGAACATGCCTCTGTCTCACGAACATTTCAGTTATGTGCCTGCAGGTTTCACTTTCTGGGAGACTTGCCTTTTAAACGTATAGTTGCCCCTAAAAAAAGAACATTCCCTCATCATTTACTCACCTTCATACCATCCCAGATGTGTGACTTACTTTCTTCTGAAAAACACAAACTAATATTGTTTTGAAGAATTCAGCTCTTTTGGTCCATAAAATGCAATTGAATGGTGGCCAGAACTTTGAAGCTCAAAAATGCACATAGGCAGCATTAAAGAAATCCATGAGATTCCAGAGATTAAAATCCATGTCTTCAGAAGCTATATAATATGTGTGGGTGAGAAACAGAACAATACTACAATATGTATTTTTAAACAACCCTCCTATGTTCAAGAGGGTTTTTCTTCCAGTTTTTTTTTTTTTTTTTTAATACAGATTTGCATGATTTTTGCCAACTTTATCTCCACCTACTGGGCAGTTGTAGGAGGGCTGATGAAAGTGTAGATTTATATTTAAAAAGGACTTAAATACTGGACCTGTTTCTTACCCACACTCATTATATCGCTTATCACGCTGAAGACATGGATTTAACCACTGAAGTTGTATGTGTTACTTTCATGCTGCCTTTATGTGCTTTTTGGAGCTTCAAAGTTCTGGCCACCATTCATTTGCATTGTATGAACCTACAGAGTGGAGATATTCTTCTTTCAAGATCTTAATTTATGTTCTGCAGAAGAAAAAAAAATGTCTGGGAAGCATGAGGTAAGTAAATGATAGAGAAATTATTAAGTTTTGGGTGAACTATAGCTTTAAAAGCAGATGAACGTGTTTTTTGTTTTATTTTTTTTTAAATGGCTAATGTGAAATGTTTCCATATGAAATGGCTATATGAAATGTTGGGTAAAAATTTTGGATTGACAGCACTGATATTGTGTTAACCACATCTGGCAAAATAATCAAATTCACTATTTCCTGCTCTCAATTTTGCAAACATTTCAAAAATGTAACTTTGGCCCATTTGTACAGCTCACATCTAGATGATGTTAATTATACAATCATGTTCAGTTCATACAGTTCCCTTCTCAGCTTTACATTCAACTCATGATGTAAGAAGTGAGCAACAAGTGTCGAAGAGAGCGGTATGAGATGCATTTATGATCAGAGAGAGAGGGTAAACAGTCAAATGAAGCTTTGATCACACAGTGGGTTAAACGAAGTTAAAATATAAACATCGTAGAAATCAACCATAGAAAAACTAGTTTCATTGGATTAATGAAGGAATGAAAAACGTATGTAGTGGTGTTTTAAGCCGTTTATGTGGTGTGTTGTCCTACAGTCTACATTCAGCCATCAAAGTCAAAAAAAAAAAAAAAAGACACTACAGTCCGATCAGATCGGGTGCTGCTGTCGTCCACATTCTCAGGCTGGTCCCTAAGATGCTCCAGCAGGGTTCTGTCCAAGTTGGAAACTTAGGGTTCAGGTCAACTCTGGCCTTGAATAAATAAGATGTTTGGTTTGATGATGTCGAACTTTCTGTTCTGCGTAGATTTGCTGTACTCTTGAAGTTGAAGCAACCATTTGCCCAGAGAATAAAAGCCATACGACAGCAAAACCTTCATCAACATTTGTGCATCTCTCACTTTTTTGGATTTGCCAAAATGTGCGAAAAGTTACGACAAAGGTCTTTTGTTGGTGTGACAGGAAGAACCCCAAATCACCATGTAGCAGCACCAGATTCCCAAAATAAGGTTAACTAGAGGAGGGAGAAATTGAGAAAGTGAGAGAGAGGTTAATTTCACCATATTTTAACAACTTCACAGGAAAAATCCTTCAGTAATACAAATAAATCACAGCGTGCATGCCATCATGCGCAAGAGAAGCAGATTAATACACCTGTAAATTCTCACAACAACAGGGTCGCAAAAGGTAACAATAAAGTCCTACAAATATAATAAATACTGTTTCTCATTCGATTTTTCATTTACAGTACAAATGCATTCTTGACAAACAGTTCGTAATAAACACACATATTCAGAAAGACTTATTTGTTAAGAATGCTGTTGCTGGAGTCTTCTCGCCTCATCTTTGGTGTGTCCAATCTGGGGGGACTAGGGCAAGAGGGTCAAAGGTCAAACAAGAAACAAAAGCAAGCCAAGTTCCAATTCTCTGCGCAAACCTCCTCTCCTTCAGTAGCAAATGAGAACTATTGGCGCATTCTGATTGGAGAAACTATTTTGTTCTATATTCAAGAGCGCCACCTGTGGGCCTGATGGGCGGAGAGGGTGCATGATCAGAGAACAGAAACTTCCTTTGAGTTATTGCAGTTTCTCAAATCTCCCGTCTTGGACAAATCTTTCACAAAAACAGAATCCAAACACGCACATGCTTACATTTGCTTCAACAGCTACCAAATCCCACGGCACTCAAAAATAAGCAGGCACACCCATGCCCGGTTCCAAAAACTAGTGAGCTGCCTTGCTGTCTACTACCTACATAGGCAGCAAATCTGCATCATACAAATAGCACTCCCTCATGCGAAATTCAACTCATAATTTATTTTAAAACTTGGGTAAAAGTCCATTTTAAATCAGATTGAATAATTATATAAAATAAAAAAATATTAAAACAATTATAATTAATTATAAGTCTATTCGTTTCATTTCTAATTGACTTTTTTCTTGCTTTGTCCGCCATCATGAATGGATGTTCCACATCAGGAAGCCACGATGCATACGAATTCTGCCTATGTAGGCAGCATACTAGGTTTTGGAACAGAGCTCCTTTATATAAATGGTTACCCTGATACAACC
The DNA here is from genome assembly GCF_025860055.1 of Xyrauchen texanus. Classification (NCBI taxonomy): domain Eukaryota; kingdom Metazoa; phylum Chordata; class Actinopteri; order Cypriniformes; family Catostomidae; genus Xyrauchen; species Xyrauchen texanus. The sequence continues at coordinate 13,497,340 of NC_068299.1, read as the reverse complement.
CTACACATGCTCCTCAGATATTAAACGTATGGTCTACATCTACATCATCCACGTCATCCAGTGCCCAGTGCCAGTCCTGAAGCTCCAAATCCAGAGGCCTGCAGATGGAGGAGAGAGCATTCATCCAAGCCTTCACCGATCTCCCTATAGATTGTCTAGTTGCACAGCCTGGAGGTAGTTAAGTGAAGATAGACCTTGGCACCTTAGAGGTAGTTGCTATAGAACACCATTTCACCTTAAAATAAGCATGGGGTCACATTCATGTCTGCCGAAGCTCCCTTATATGCATGTAAAAAAATGCTACCTTTGAAGGCTGTACATTTCTTTGGCATCAAATGAGCAATAATGCAATACAAGTGAAGAATTTCTCTGCTGAAAGAAATAGAGTTCTAAGTTTTAACTAAACCAGATCTTATGGTGCATACCTTTAAATTAAGCACCACTTGCCACAAATAAAAACGTTAACAGTGAAAAAAGGTGCTTTGTTAGTGCCAAAGCGGTTGTCTTGCATCCCCAATCGACTACAACAGAGTATTCACACCAGCGCAACACTGTTCAAGCTTTACGTTTGAGACCTGGTTAGCCAACAATCGCAAAGGCCATAACTGTAATTCTGCTATTCAAGCACTTCATTTTGAACCCTTAATGCTCTTGAGTGATGGAGGTTTTGGCATTAAAATGCAATACATTCCATCCCATTTCCATGTCAGCAATGTTCTTCCTCTCAGCTTGTGGTGAACTGGAGGTTGAACTGGTCTGGAGCACAGGGTCTGAGACCTTTCTTGTTCTTGTCCATGTGCTCTTTGTGGTATTTGATCTGGCATCTCTGGCATTCCAGAGCCAGAGGTGGTTTGAACATGTTCCTCAGAGGTTTGGTACAGGCCTCGCAGTTGGCAGGGAAGTGGTAGAATAAAGGGATAAACTCATGTCCATAGTGGTAGATGAAGCCATATTTCTCTGCACATGCTGTAGGTTCATTTACGTTGTACACAAACCTGTGTATAATATAGAGTATAGAGTATAATATATAGACTCTAGTCTATAAATAGTGCCAAATACACCTAATGTCTCGACAGCTTTTGCTGTTGAAACAAAAGTGTGTCGCAATTGACAATAGTGAGTAAGTTGGAATCAGACTTAAAGTTTAGTTCATCCCAAAAGAAAAATCCTGTCATCATTTAGTCACCCTAACGTTGTTCCAAACCCATATGACTTTCATTCTTCTGTGAAACACAAAAAGGAGATATTTTGCTTGATGTCCAAGCTGCTCTTTTCCATGCAGTAAAAGCAGACAGTGACCAGGTGGTGTCAAGATTGAAAAAAGCACAAAAAGGCACCATAAACCTAGTCCATATGACTTCTGCGCTTCAGTCTTCAGAAGCTATATAAGATTAGTTTGAGAATAATATTTTTGTTTTTATTGCTATATTATATAAAATGTATCAATCCAGTTTAGTTTTCCAATTTTTTTTACACTTTGTCTGTTATATTAGTTTAGTTTTTATTTTCTCTGTGTTTCCTAGTTTCAGTTTAGTTACTTTAGTTAGTTTTGAAGTTATGAAGAAAATATTTTAGTTTAATTTCACTTCTTATTTTTATTTCAGTTAAGGAAAATGTTTTAGATTTAGTTTTTGTTAATGATAATAACACTGGTACAGAAAAAAAGTTGTATTAACATTAATGCACTATGAAGTAACATGAACTAACAATAGTAAGTTAATTAAATAACATTACAATTAATAAAGGCTGTAAAAATATATTGTTCATGGTTTGTTCATGATACCTAATGTAAATTAATGGAACCTTTTTATAATCTTACCAAAATTACATAAAAATTACATTAATTGTGAACTGCTAACGTTTATTTGTTTTGAAAAAGTTATGACTAGTTCTGTTGTCAATATCAAAAGGTCATTGTGACATACTGGTAAGCAGTAAAAACCATGAGAGCATCACACACAGCAGAGATACGTTAAAAATAAGAAAAATAAATCCATTACAAGCTCTAAAACTGCTCCAGTGAAAAATCATTCATATCTATGATTCGTTTACTGTCTTAGACGTTTTGCTGTAACACAAATCACTAATGATTAAGCAAATGCGATGAAGATGTGGTACTGTTATGGTTCAAATGTAAATGTAAAATGCTCTGATTAGTGGTAATATGACTCAGCAATTGAAATGAATACTTAAAACTCACCTGGGTTTGCTGGGGGGCATCTGTCGGCTGGGTCTCCTCATGGATTGACTGGCTTGTATTTTAACAGAAGCTCTGGGAGAGGAGCGGTGAGGGGCTTCAGGTGCTGGAGGTTTTTTGGGGATCTTCTTCATGAGTCGACTAACCCACTTCTGCTGTTCCTCCTGAGACATGGCTAACAGCAGCAAATTTTTAGCCGTAGATATGTCATAGTTCACTAGGGATAGAGAAAGCAAGCACAGCTTTAGGGCTTGGCGGAATGATGGTATATACAGTGAAAAACATTTAAATTTAATTCAACTGATGTGCTGTCACAACGGCTTCATCCAATCATAACTACTGATTTATAATATTAGTTTTACTATTTTTCCTAACTTGAGTGTTATATAATGTGAAGTTGTTTGTTAATCAGCCAAGCAGACAGTTATCAGCCGATGCAGATATGTTCTCAAAATGCCCAAAATAATGAATTAGCCTGGCTGATATATTGGTCTATTACTAATTGTAAGTAGTCATTTTATTTATTTAATTTGCTAATTAATTAGGTAATTAATTACCTCTGCAGGGAGCAATGATCTCTTCTTTCTTGTCCATGTGGTCTTTGTGGCACTTGATGTGGCATCGTCTGCACTCCAGAGCGGGAGGTGGTTTGAACATGTTCCACAGGGGTTTGGTACAGGCTTCACAGTTAGTGGGGAAGTGGTAGAGTGTGGGGATGAACTCATGACCCTTATGGCACATGTAGCTGGACTTGTCACCAGGGAGAGGCTCCGGTTCTTGCTCTTTCTTGCTCTCGCCCTCATTCGCATACAAGATCTGGGAGAATAAATGACGAGAAATGAGACCTTTAATAACAGACACTATCCTAATGAATTTAAAGCTCTAACAAATTGCCAAGTTGCCAGTTTGTTACCATCCGCCAGCACAGGAAGTTAATTATTGGTTAATGATGGGTTGTTGACTGTACCTGGAATATTCTGGGGATCTCTTTGGCATCAGCACGATAAACGTCTGTCTGGGTTACCGAACGCACATGGAAAAGTTTACTGTGATGAGAATAGAATAGAAGGAGAAACCGTTTAATCTAAAAGACAAAATAACATACCGGTAATAGAAAACCTGAACTAGAACTATGGAGGGCAATTTATTTTCAAACGGGGACAAAAAAAATAAATATATTATGCAAATTCGAAAAGTCTGGGCTCAAAGAAAATCGAGAGTTTCCCCACAAGTAATTTACGACGTTCATGTGCGCTCAAGTCGTAAATACGATAATTCCGATGTGACTTGAATGCACCATAAGTGTGAAAATGACTCACTCTATGTCCAGCACCATGTAAGGATTGGAATGCTCTTTGTCCTGCTCGCTGTTGTAGAAGAGAATCTTCTTGCTGCTTACCACAACATACTAGAGCAGAGAAAAGAAGCAATATTTTGATTTCTGAAACATGCATCATGCAGGTATAATGGTATGAATTTATGTGTAGTTTTGCAACTCTAATGCACTTGTGTTCACAAACCCACTAGAGGTTTAGTCCAGCTATATACATATTATCATGTGGTTGCTGATATGATCAGCAAATATTATGAATATTCAAATAAATGAACATGTAAATGTAGTTTCATTACATTATATCCCCCCATTACTTACGTCAATGTATTGCTTTTTTTTTATCATAAACAGCGCGTCATCACTGTATCCTTAGTGAACTACTTACAGTACATTACAGTCATAATGACAATATGCACTTTACTGGAGTCTCTTTGGGGGGGGGGGGGGCATTGGCATTTTACATTGGCATTACAAAATGCCAATGTAAATTGTACCTTTCTTTCCCATCCAAAGCGTTTGGTGTTGTTCCTCACAGGTAAAGACAGCCAACCCTCCAGCCTTGTCTCTGTACAAGAGAAAAAAACAGTAAGAAATGTATTTGTGACAGCGCGGAGGGCGGGCCGGGACATGATGCTACACACCCGGCCCCTAATCAGGCTAATCAAGCCTCCGAGAGGGATAAAGGCCAACTGGAGACTGCAGTGGGACAGAGAGAGAGAAAGAGAGAGATTTACAGGCAGCTATCTGACACCTTTGTGTGTTTGTCTTTTTGTTTAAGTTCCTTATTAAAATATTATTTATATTGTCAAGCCGGTTCTCGCCGCCTCCTTTCCCATTAATCCCTTTACAGTATTATAAAACAGACAAGCCTTATACAAATACACCAGCTCATGAGAAAAGCCTGCAGTCCATGCACTGCACTCCATGCAGGTCACCTGTATGGTCAGGCTCTGCATTGAGGTGAAGGGTGAAAGGTCATTGAGAACTTCACCAAAACTGAGCAGGGAGAAAGGAGGGTGACATGAAAGGACAAAGAGAAACAAAAGGATTGTGATAAAGAATAAGGAGGAAATAAAATGAAAGGAATGTGTGTCAACAGTGTGGAAAAAATATACAATTATGAAACCAATCAAGATTCGACAAGAACGGAACACGGTACCTGGTAGTGACTCATCAGTGTCCATGTCTGGACCGCTGCTCATACTGGCCGAGTCGAGCGACTGGATGTTGAGTGAGTTCAGCAGGCTGCGCAGTTGCTCAATATCACTGTCTTTACTATCCAGAGCCATCTGCAGCTCAATACGCACCAGCGACTCATCTGCCAGTTGCTGCAGAATATAAACCAGAGTTAGAAACAAGCATTCTGGTTGTGTGTCAACAGTTCTTTATTAGACAATGTGTGTTGTTTTTTTGTTTTTTTTCTTCATTTACCATTGTTTTTCCCTGCTGTTCATGACCCCATCAGAACAGACAGCAGGGGAAAAATAATGCTAAAGAAGAAAATGCCTAAATTTTTCCCATTTCCCCCCCCCCCAAGGCAATGTCCAAATAAACTATGTTGTCAAATGTTGTTTTGCCACAAATAAATCATGTACAAAACTGCACAGTAAAAGAAAATATGACCCAAAGCATATTAAATAAAGGTTAATTTCCAACAAGTGAAATTGGATGGGGATCAGGGGACATCAAGCTGTAGAAACGAAGAAAAAGTACCACAGAAGTATCATAAACATGATAAACATGGTTGCCGACCACAGTGTTCTTTGTGCTGCAGAGAGTATGAAAACAACGAAATTCCCTTTTGTACAATAACAATTATGGTACTGTGCTCACTTCATATTCAACTAATGGTCTATTATGGTACACTTGATGTCTAATGTATAATCTTGGTTCTGAAGCAAAAGAAATTCCCACTGGATCCACTGGAATAGTAATCATACCGCTTGCATGTCATTAATTTCTCTCTGGTATTTGATGATGGTGCTGTTGAGTTTCTCCCTCTCTGATCGAAGCTCCAGCTGCAACTTCCTGTTCTCTTTCTCCTTCCTCCTCACGTCTGTATCATTTCCACGACGACTGCCGCCACCTCGGACCTCCTTCCGGTTCATAATCTCTGCCAGCTTGTTTACAGCCTGAATAAAACAGGAAAAACAGATTGGAAATTACTTACTAAAATTGACCAATAGAAACAAGCTAATTTGTAAAGAATTGCCAAGTAGAAAAATTGATGTCAGTGACTTTGCGCTTGCCATAGTATGGTGTACCTGTGTTTTGAGGGTTCTCTCTGACTGCAGCTGTTTCTCGAGGGCAAGTTTCACTTGCGTTATGGACTGCTCTTCATTCTTCATATTCTGCAGGTCTGAAAAGTAAAAGAAATAATCAGTAATCATAGACACAATAAACCAAACTCACTTCACCATCACAGTGAAAGGTGTTGTTCAGTTAGAAACAGGAGTTTAAGCAAAAACAATTGACATTCATTGGGGTCCAAATGTCTGTGACCACTTAAAAAAAGATTTGTGCTTCAAAACTTAATGAAAAAAAGTTTAGGATTGCGAAAAAATGTAAAACAAAGAAACTGTATAGTCACATAGATAAAACAAAATGTTGCATCACTAAGTTACTAATCAAATAAGCAAATTTGTGACATTGACCACTCTTCCTTTCATTGCTTCCACTGAAGCACACAAGGTGCTCTTTGGAACATTTCAAATCATGCTGGTATAACATGGATCATAAGGTTTTGCACACGCTTGTGGAGTTCATGCCAGCTTAAAGTGGAAACTGTCATGAAAGCAAAAGGGTGACAATGCAATGTTCACATATTGAAATTCATATCAAATTTCACTGAAATTGTTTTGCCAATTATATATTTTGTAAGGAAACATTTGCATAGCATAAGCATTTTCACTAGTGCTCTCAAGATATTTGGTATTATGCCATTGGCATAAGATCTGTAAAACTCACAGTCTTGTGTCTCCTTCAGCTTGTTGTTGAGTTCTTCCTTCTCATTGGCTAAGTTTGCCACGTCATTCGTCAATGTGCGATTAGCTTCCTCTAACTGTACAGGAGACAGGACATCTCAGTCTTAAAAGCATCAAGTTCTCATCTAAGTTCATTCCAATATACACTAGGACTGGGTAATGATAAAGATTTCCCGGTTTGATTCGATTCAGATTCACAAGATCTCAATTCAACTCGATTCTGATTCGATATAGATTCATTTGGGTATCATTTCAATTACAATGTCCCTTTTGCTCACATATAAATGGCATTTTCTCTCAGCTAATGCTGTTCATTATAAAGAGAGCCTCTAACCTTCTGGGTAACCCTTCTATGTACAATTGTATTCTATTCTGCAAATTATTATATTGATCACATTTTAGATTTTGAAATTTTTTCAAATTCAGTGTCTTGAAATTACATATTTTATATTGCATATATATATATATATATATATAATTTTTGTGTTATGTTTATTGTTTACATGCATCATTTGTGCTATATAATTATTTACATCGATATGTAGAATTAGGGATTCACCGATGCCAATTTTTGCCCTGATGCCCTGAACTCTCTGTATTGGCTGATACCAATACTGATCTGATACCAGTGTTGTTTGTTTCTTAATCAGTTTAAATACGATTTTTATTCCTCACTGTGTGGAACTAATTAGGGGTACTCACATGGAAAAAACAAAAAAAAAACCTACACATTATTTTAAATATAAACGTGTGGCCTATAAGGAGACACTTTATTTTATTCAGTCCTTTTTAACTTTAAAACACTCAGGCTTTTATTTTGACAGTTCGAATACTCCAGGAAGTCCTTTGAGTGTGTGTGTGTGTGTGTGTGTGTGTGTGTGTGTGTGTGTGTGTGTGTGTGTGTGTGTGTGTGTGTGTGTGCCTTGTTCACAGTAGCTTAATACGCTTCTTATTCAAAATCAGTTAAAATGCTCTTCCGGTGCAGTTCTCGATACATGTTACAGGCGAACTGAACAATTCAGCATCTACATCTGAGAAGTTGTTTGTGTAGAGCGCTAGCATATTGCATGTCGCTCTGAGAGCTGAAAATAGCAGTGCATCATTACATATCCAAAACTTGCTATTTGTCTGTGTCAACAGAGCAGTGCGCATTCACTGAAATGCACAGCGCATGTAGGCTACATATTTACTTATTAAATGCAGCCTTTTGTGTTTCACAAAGCCAATGAATGTCTTCAAGAGACTTTAAATATAATGCATGAGATACAGTGTACTTTAATGGTGCTTTTGTTCTTTTATGTCATTTTTGGAAATTTGACAGTAACGACCATGACTAACACACAGTATCGGATTTGGATCGGGTTCATCAGACCAATACTGGATCCTGTTTAAAAACGTTAGAACCGGAGCCAATACGATACATCTTTAAGACTACCGGCATCAGACAGTGAGCGCTTTTAAACAAGAGAGGATCTGTTTCTTCAGCCATGTGTGATTGGAATTAAATGTCACTTTTTCTTTCTCCAACAATTGAATGTAAAGAACTGAAAAACTTTTCAAACAGACATTATTAAATGACATATGGATTGCATGCATCTCATCTTTGAACACACAACGGGCAGTGAAAGGATCTCAGTGCTAAACATTTTCACCGAATTTCCAATTTCTTGGAAAGATCAATTAGATAAAAAGATATCGAAGATCTCGATACATCAAAAATCGTTATTTTTACCCAAACCATCAATACACTATCTAAATGTGGTATCTGCAACATCGACTGATAGCTGGTGCTAGAAGTAGCATGTATCTCACTGAGATGATGGTGGTATCTTTCTCAGCGAGCTCCTGCCTGTGTCTGGCCATCATCTCTTTGATCTCCAGCTCCTTCATAATCTTCTCCTTCTCCAGGTCGGAATACTGCTCCTCCGCAATGGAGCGCGCCAGCTGCTCAGAGTCAGCTTTCGTTACTGTGATCTCCAACTGAGCCGCAAGAGAATCCCTAAGAAAAGAGAAAAAAATTATTTTACAGAAAACAACATAAATAAATAAATAAATAAAATTAACTTTTTAAGATTTTAGTCTTTCAGGTCTTAAAGTCACCAATTAAATTCCCTTACATTTCCATAAGCATGGACAAACGTGCACGCACACACACATCTCACCTCTCTTCCTGTAGCTCCTGTAGACTCTGCTGCATGTCTTTATAGAGTTTATTCTTCTCTTCACACTCTTCCTTCAGCTCCCTCACCTGTGTTTTATACAGTGTCTGGAGAGAGAGAGAGAGAGAGGAGAGAGAGAGAGAGAGAGAGAGAGAGAGAGAGAGTCTCTTAAGATCTTAAAAGTGCTTTTGTTCAGTTACAGGATTGCAAGTTTAGAGCTCTTACAGAGAAATACTGCTCTGCCTCCAACTGATCCTGCAGTTCTTTCATCTGTCCATCAGAGTCCTGACGCTCCCTACACAAATGCAAGATGATGGAAACCAATTTACGAACAATTTCAATATTTTTGATAAAAGGAATAGGAATAGTTCTCAAACGCAAACTGAAAGATCCATATTTGCATATGTGGAAATGAATGTTATATAAATTGCATATGCATGTGCATATGTTGCATACTTGCGCAGTTCCATGTTCTGTTTCTCCAGGCTCCGTTTGATGTCCAGCAGATGGTTGATCTCTTGTTTGAGTTGTTTCTCTGATGTCCGCAGAGCACTGAGCTGCTGGTTCTGCACCTTCAGGTCATTCTGAGTCAAACTGCGTTTCTGAACCTCCTGCTCGATCTTCAGAGTCAGATTCTTCACCTACAGCAGGGACAACGTGTGTGTGTGAGAGAGAGAGATTGTGTAAGTAAAGAACAAACATTAAACCATGTTCTACATGCATGCATGATGCACACCTCCTCAGTGAGTCTCTCCTTGTGTCGTCGCAGTTCGTCGAGTTTCTGCAGTGACTGTTTATAGTCGCAGTCCAGCATGGAGCTCTTCTTCTCCAGTTCTAACACTCTGTTTTCCACATGCAGCTTAGAGGAATGTTCCTCCTGTAGCTTCTGTTCCAGCTCTACACAAACAAAGACAGGGTTCCAAATTACCATTCACTAAGCACCAAATTTGAGACAACATTGGCTCACCATTTGGCAAGAAAGTTGTTAACAAATACTAAAATGCTGGAAATGTCCCTCAATGTAAACTTTTATACCCTTCACAGCCTCAGATTTGGCTCCTTCGATGGATTCGCTGATCTTGTTCTTGTCGGCAAGTCGAGCTTTTGTTGCCTTGTGTGCCGCCTCCTCCTGCTCCAAACCCTGCTGCAACACCTTCAGCTTATAGGTCATGTCAATTTCTTTATTGCTCTTCTCCTATTAGATGCACACAAAAAGGGGGAGGAACATTAGAATGGGGGGTGGACTTTAAACTAAATTATTAATGATTAATGTGCCCTGAGAGGAACATGTTTGAATTTGAAGATGTACAGGCAGACTATGTATGGCCGTAATTATGTCTGGAATGTCTCTACAACAAAGGGAGTGACAGTGTGTTTGTCTACCTTCTCCAGGTCTGTGAGTTTCTCCTGAAGTTGCCTCTTCTCGGTCTCCACTTTGGACAGGGCCTGTCTCACCTGTCTCACTTCCTCCTCCAAACCAGAGATCCGTGCTATAAAGAGAAAATGAAATGTGAAAATATTGTTAAGTTTTAACTTTGAATCCTTGAATTCATAGTACAGGTCCGAAGAGTACCGGCTCTTTGGAGTCATTTGCTCGTGAATCGGCCAACACACTTTTCAGTGCAGCCAGGGAAGACAAGGCAAAATATAGATGTTGTGTCTTAGCATTGTTTGTTATCCACCGTTTTGATCTCATCACAATCAATTCAGGCCACAAGCTCACAACTTGTACGTCAAATACAATGTCATTTGCTGTGGTGTAGAACCTTTAGCGATGCAGAAAGCACAGAGATGTTCATCCTAGTCTTACCCTGCAGATCAGAGATGGTCTCAGAGCCCTGTGTCTGCTCTCGTTTCTCTGTGTCCAGTGCAGCCTGTAGGCTGATGTTCTCTCTCTCTAACGTGAGCTTGCTGTTTTCCAGCATGCAGTATTTATCCTGCAGTTCCCTCACATGAGCCTCCATCTGCTGCAGCTGTTTGGAGCTCTCCGTCTGAGTTTTACGCAGACGTGCGGCCGCGTCAGACTCTGCTCGCAGCAAAGCGTTCGCCTCATCCAGCTGCCAGAAAGAGAAACACGGGTTGAAACCAACACGGTGAAGGATCAGAGAAAAGTCTCCAGTATGTGATGTCCCATTCCACACACAAACCTGTTTCTGCAGGTGGATATTTTTCTCGTTGGAGATGTGCGAGTTCTGGTTTTTCTTCTTCATTTCATCCAGCTGATCTCGCAGACTGTTCACTTCATTCTCGAGGCTGCGTTTGCGGTCGGCTTCGCTCTCGGCTCTGCGGTGGCTCTCTACGCTCTTGTGCTGCAGCAGGGCTTTTTCTCTCTCCAGCTGTCTAAGAGATGTTTCCAAGGCTTTTCTGCCATTTATCTAAAAGCACATATGCAAAGACATACTTTAAAATTGACAGTTCCAACGCTAATTAGATGAGCCATGTGTGAAGCAGATAATAATAATACGATATATAATAATACTGTTCCCCATTTGCTGAACAAAATTGCTATATAGTAGATCTTTTCGCACAACTACACTTTTCAGAGACTTTTTGCAAATGTTTTCTTTTCTTTTTTTAACTGGCTTTTAAGTAGAGGTTGACCAATATATCGGTTTTCCGATTAATTGATGCGATAGTTGCTTTTTGGAACTATCGGTCATGGGCAAAAATAAATCGTGCACGATAGTTGAAGAATTTATTACATTTTCTTCTTCCATGTTGCTATCTGGCCAAAACAAACTTGTTTAGAATTAATAGTCCCACATTATGCACCAAATCCTATTTTTTTTTCTGGTTAATATTGGGATATTGGTTGCACAACAAACATGCATCTAGGATTGTACTCATTTTAGCCTCATTTTAGTATCTTTTATGTCTGCACCCGCAATAGTAAGGAAAGACTTTTTTTATTTTTTTTAACATTCAATAAATCTATCGGCTGATTAATTGGTACTATAAATGGTTTTCCACCACCTTAGTTATCAGCAAAATCTACTATCGGTCGATCTCTACTTTTAAGGGGATTTATGAGGCAAGTTCCTCTCAAGTTCACAGGTTTGTCACTTTAACTGATGTCAACCAAAAAGTGTCAAAATACTTTGCTTATCTTTTAGTTTTTTTCATTTCAAATCCAACAAACTTCACTCTATAAAATGCTTTGCTTAAAAAGGTTGTGTCTGTGCTATCTTTCTTTAAAATAAATGGCACTTTTTATATTTGGTTATCTATTACAATGACACTCTTAAATAAATGTTTAAGCCTGTCGGGTCACTGAATACTCCCAAACACAAAGTTGCTGAAAAGTCCCACCCACCTCTTCATCGAGCTCTTTGGTTATCTTGTCCAGGCGGTTGAAGTTGCTTCTGTATTTTTGCTCTATTTCATCTTTGGCCTGCATTTCATTATTGAGCTGCTCTTCCAGACAGTGAAGTTTCTTCTGGAGCTGAGCGGAAAACAGCACAGAGTGATTTAATATTTACTATCCCCACTTGAATAATAATATCCCACTGAAGAGTCCCACAGCTTACTGATTCATTTTTTTCTTCTTCACTCAAACTATGAATCTCTTAAATCAAACATTATGTAATAATGTATAAAAAATTACAAATTGTGTGATATGGTGTATCAAGCAGAGAAAAAGAGAGCATGAACACTTACGGCTAAATAGTCCTGTAGGAAAACAAGAAAGAAAAGAAAAGTTACAACATATAAGTTAATAGATGTTAAGAAGCACTTATCAGTTCATTTCTAAAAAAAGCTTAGGGTGTTTTCAGAGTCTGATATGAAGTCTTTCACCAGTCAACTGAGGAACTACTATATACAGTAGTATAATCTAACAGTTAACTTCATGAAATCAAGTCTCTTAAGCATAAACTTCAGTATGAACCAGATATTTGTATTAGTGTCATACCTCTCTCTTGCTGGATGCGGGGTGATCATTTTTCATTGCTAAACTGTTAACAGCATTCAACAACCTGCAACAAACACATGTCAGATGATCTATGACAAAACACACAGGATGAATACAACACTACCATATAGCAGCACATTTCCTGATTTTCTCTTATGGGATCAATATAGGTAAATCCATCCATTCATCATCTTTTCATTTTGTGTTAAGGGATGCAGAATTCTCTTACTGGTCTTCTTTAAAGTAGGTGAAGCCCACAAAAGGCAGCTGATTGCCGACGAAGGCTTTGGGTGTCGGAAAAGTCTCCACATCTCCTTTATCATCTTCTATCTCATCGAAATTACTGGTGTCAACGTCACTGCTTAGCTCGGGAACCACAGGAGCAGCAGCTTGAGAGAGAATGGAAAAACAGCAAGATTTATGATATACTGAGAGCATATATAACAGCAGAGTTAAAAGGCACTGACCAGAGAGATGAGGCTCTCATTGCTCAGAAATGTTAACATCCTGTTGAGCTCTCTTGAGTTTCATAACCAGTTGGGCAACACTGGGAATTAGGAGTGTTTTTTACTCACTCTCTCTAATGGTGCTGAAGGTCCACTGGTCGTTTTTGAAGAAAGGGTGTCTTTTAATTTCTTCTATGCCACTACGACCCAGGCGAACCCCTCTATGAAATACACACATACACAGACACACACACTGTAAAACTGTTGTGAACTCTGAAGAGATGACCTTTAGTTAAAGTAGAAAAGTGGTTCAATTTAGTACAAAAAAAAAGTTAATAATTATACTGTGTGAGTTGACCTTTAATACAAAGATGTATACAATTTCAATGTCAAAATAACTTTTAATGCTAAAAAAAAAAAAAAGAAATCCTGTCACAAATGTATTTATGTATTTATATATTTGATTGAACTTCAAAATCTTAGAACTTTCTGGTTATTTACAGGTGATTATATATATATATATATATATATATATATATAGAGCATTTATACAGTATTCAGACTTTGTATGTTGCCGCCTTATGCTAAAATAATTTCTTTTTTTTTTCACTTCAATCCACACTCCATACTAGTGATCGACTGGTATGGGTTTTTTTAATGGCTGATGCCGTTATCCAGAGTGCAGGGTGGCCAATACAATGCTGATATAGCACACAATTTAATATAGTAAATAACAAACATAAAATTGCTAAAATAAACCATCATTATAAACTCTTATTTTGCACTATATTTCCTCAACTTCATACAAAAATTTTACTTCGTAAAAAAGAATTAAAAAAATAATATTGTATTTTAAATGGTAGACAGCGGTTTCTTCTGATTTCTGTTTAGTTATTAAAAAAAAAAATGTATTTGCATATGAAGACATTATTAATATATAAGGCATAATGGAAATAACAGTACACACAGTAGTCCAGCAAATATGGATGGCATATCCATGTTAGCAATCAAATTTTCTCAAAAAATACCAAATCAAACCAATTGCACATACAGTGCATAGTGAAGAAGACATTTACTTTTAGCACACATGAAGCGTTTTTACTTTGAAGTTGCACTCACACGCTTGTACGGATCCAGCATGAACAGCAATCTCCTAACAGTTTAAACAGCCTGGATCGCCTCCTTGGATTGTCACGGACTGACCGTCATGATTTGTGAATCAAGAGGAAATTTTTATCCTGAAGTTTGGATTTTGGCTGACAGCATTCGCACTTCAGAGGAAGATATTAGATGAGCGCTCGACAGGAAGAAAACGCTGGATTTTCATGAGGTTCGTGAATTACATCTTTTTAAATGGAATATCTGCATATTTGCAAACGTATATACTGATTTTTCCCTTTTATCATTAAAAAGTTACAGGGAACTGTTGAGGAGAGACTGTTAGAATACGTGCTTCAGAGGAAGATTTATGACTGTTCTACAGGATACTGGATCTGATGACGTTTTGTGAGGTTTATTACATCTGTTTAAACAAGATATGCACATATTTGCAGAAGGTAGAGTGGAACTGTTGAGGAGAGAGAGGGAGCATGAAACAGGCGAGCACAGGCTCTGATATGCGGATTTAAATAAGACTGTGTTGCACACAGGGCTATTATTGAAGTAACACAATGGCACGTAACAAAACAAACCATGACTAGATGTTTACATGTCTCAGGTGCTTCACATGCAAGCAGGCGATTGTCAGCGCCCTCAAAAAACTAATTGTCCAAACAGGAAAAAATAATGCGAATATTAAAAAATTCAGAATACCGTCCGAATAATTGGCCTCTGTGATATATCGGACATTCACAGAGTTGTCCCTAAGCCACTCTTGTGTTGTCTTGGCTGTGTGTTTAGGGTCATTGTCCTGTTGGAAGGTGAACCTTCAGCCTAGTCTGAGGTCCTGAGCACCAGTGCCAGGTTTCCTCCAGATATGATGATTGGAATTGAGGCCAAACAGTTCAATCTTTGTTTCATCAGCCCAGAGAATCTTGTTTCTCACAGTCTGAGAGTCCTTTAGGTGCTTTGTTTTTTGCCAATTCCAAGCGGGCTTTCATGTGTCTTGCACTGAGACGAGGCTTCCGTCTGGCCACTCTGCCATAAACCCAGATCGGTGGAGTGTTGCAGAGATGGTTGTCCTTCTGCAAGTTTCTCCCATCTCCACACATTATCTCTGAATCTCAACCAGAGTTCTTGGTCACCTCTCTTCTCTTACCAAGGCCTTTCTCCCCCGATTGCTCAGTTTGGACGGGCGGCCAGCTCTAGGAAGAGTCCTGGTTCTTCCAAACCTTTTCCATTCAAGAATTATGGAGGCCAGTGTGCTCTTGGGAACCTTCAATGCAGCCGAAATTCTTTTTAGCCTTCCCCAGATCTGTGCCTCAACACAATCCTGTCTCTGAACTCTGCAGGCAGTTCATTTGACCTCATGGCTTGGTTTTTGCTCTAATATGCATTTTCAGCCGTGAGAACTAGTATAGACAGGTGTGTGCTTTTACAAATCATGTCCAATCAATTGTATTTGCAACAAGTGAACTCCAATCAAAGTGTAGAAACATCTCAAAGATGATCCAGAGAAATGGTATGCACCTGAGCTAAATTTCAAGTGTCATAACAAAGGGTCTGAATACTTAAGTCAAAGTGATATCAAATTTTTTATTTGTCATTATGGGGTATGGAGTGTAGATTGATGTGGGGGAAAAAAATAAAGTATAGTATTTTAGCATAAAGCTGCAACATGACAAAATGAAAAGATGAAGGGGTCTAAATACTATGAATGTATAGTATACGCATGCACGCACGAACACACACACAGGGTTCGTACAGATGCTTCAAATTTAAATTCAAGGACTTTAAGCACATTTATATTTGTTTTCAAGGACTATGCTCGAGATATCATTAAAACAAATAATTTTTGTTCATTTTAAATACAAATATTTTAACTGTTCAGTTAATTAATTTGTTTAAAACACCACTTAAGTACAACAATGAGCATCTTTAACTAGATATTCTCACAGTATTCTCATAGCAACAATTCTTGGTTAATTCATGAAGAAATTGATGTGAAATTGTAGTGCGCTCCCTTAAAACGCACTTCGCTTTCCAACAAATGTGAATAACTGGGTCCGTAAACAGTGGTCCACATGACTCGTGTTCCATATTTTCTAAAGTCACACAACAGATTTATGTGAGGAACTGACCGAAATTGCAAATGGGTCATTCTCAAAAAAAATTGATTTTCCAACTTACAAAATATTGACATTTTCCATTTAGTCCAGTTTTTGCCTATAAACGCTGAGGGTAAACATTTTGTAACATGTTGACATAAATTTTTATTCATAAAGGACAACTTGGCTGTTTTTCTTTCTTTTATTATTGAATTTTGTTTCATGAATGAAGCAAGTTAACACTAAGGAGGGTTAAATGGGTTACAACTTCACATTTTGAGGGTTCAATGGGGTACAACACCAAATCATTTTGTGTGAAAATATGAGATAAAATGTGAATAACTTTTTAACATGCTGGGGAAAAAAAAAAAAATCACTATATGCATATTTAAGCAGCCTCTGAACTTAAACCTTAAAAATTATTTTCTACAACATTATGTTTCTAAAAAAAAATTTAAAACATTAATTTTTTTAAGTTTTAACATTGAAAATGGGGGACAAACATTATTTTTCAATTATTAATAATTATTTTGTTTTGCTTATTTTGAACACTTGTTCAGCCTTGCACTAATGCTTTTATTTAAAAATAAGTACAAAATAAATACACAAAAAATTTAACATGTCATAGAAGTGGTGTACCAGAAGAAGGGAGCAAGGATATTTTTCAGGCAATTAACAATTTCAAATACATTTTCTAAAAGAATTGCAATACAGAGTCAAGCCATTTCATATCATTAAAGGTTTGGTTATAAAATTATTAAAAAAAAAATTGCTATTTGAAAGCTTTTTCATGACTAAAAAAGTCAAGGGCCATGTTTGTCAACATATTTTGAAATTGACCCAAATGCTGTCAGGAATAACCTACAGTGCATCCGGAAAAAATGCTACAGCCTTATTCCAAAATGGATTAAATTCATTATTTTCCTCAAAATTCTACAAACAATACCCCATAATGACAATCTGAAAGAAGTTTGTTTGAAATCTTTGAAAATATATTCAAAATAAAAAAAAATGAAGTAATCACACATGTACATGAGTATTCACAGCCTTTGCCATGACACTTAAAATTGAGCTCAGGTGCATCCTGTTTCCACTGATCATTCTTGAGATGTTTCTACAACTTGACTGGAGTCCACCTGTGGTAAATTCAGTTGATTGGACATGATTTGGAAAGGCGCATACCTGTCTGTATAAGGTCCCACAGTTAACAGTGCATGTCAGAGCACAAACCGAGCCATGAAGTCCAAGGAATTGTCTGTAGACCTCTGAGACAGGATTGTATCGAGGCACAGATCTGGGGAAGGGTATAGAAAAATGTCTGCAGCATTGAAGGTCCCAGTGAGCACAGCTGCCTCCATCATCCGTAAATGGAAGAAGTTTGGAACCGCCAGGACTCGTCCTAGAGCTGGCCGCCCGGCCAAACTGAGCGATCGGGGGAGAAGAGCCTTAGTCAGGGAGGTAACCAAGAACCCGATGGTCACTCTGACAGAGCTCCAGCGTTTCTCAGTGGAGAGAGGAGAACCTTCCAGAAGAACAACCATCTCTGCAGCATTCCACCAATCAGGCCTGTATGATAGAGTGACCAGACAGAAGCCACTCCTCAGCAAAAGGCACATGACATTACACACAAAGGATTTTGGATTTGGCACATTTGAGCACCTGAAAGACTCTCAGACCATGAGAAACAAAATTCTCTGGTCTGATGAAACAAAGATTGAACTCTTTGGCTTGAATGGCAAGCGTCATGTCTGGAGGAACCAGGCACCGCTCATCACCTGGTCAATACCATCCCTACAGTGAAGCATGGTGGTGGCAGCATCATACTGTGGGGATGTTTTTCAGCGGCAGTAACTGTGTAACTAGTCAGGATCGAGGGAAAGATGAATGCAGCAATGTACAGAGACATCCTTGATGAAAACCTGCTCCAGAACGCTCTGGACCTCAGACTGGGGCGAAGGTTAATTTTCCAACAGGACAACGACCCTAAGCACACAGCCAAGATAACAAAGGAGTTGCTACAGGACAACTCTGTGAATGTCCTTTAGTGGCCCAGCCAGAGCCCAGAATTGAACCGATTGAACATCTCTGGAGAGATCTGAAAAGACGTTCCTCGTCCAACCTGATGGAGCTTGAGAGGTCCTGTAAAGAAGAATGGGAGAAACTGCCCAAAAATAATTGTGCCAAGCTTTTAGCATCATATTCAAAAAGACTTGAGGCTGTAATTGGTCCCAAAGATGCTTCAACAAAGTATTGAGCAAAGGCTGTGAATACTACACATGTACAAGTAAATGTGATGTTTTTTTCCAGTTTTTTTTTTTTTAATAAATTTGCAAAGATTTCAAACTAACTTCTTTCACATTGTCATTATGGGGTATTGTTTGTAGAATTTTGAGGAAAATAATGAATTTGATCAATTTTGGAATAAGGCTGTAACATAACAAAATGTGGAAAAAGTGAAGCGCTGTGAATACTTTCCGGATGCACTGTATTTTGTGACACAGAGCTTTATTTACAGAAGGGGGGACTAGACGGTTTACAAAACTGAATCTTCCATTGATATATATATATATACACACACACACACACACACACACACACACATACTGTGTATATATATTATCTCAGACCTTTGGAGCCCCCCTTGCATCTCTATCTACAATCATACATATGTAAGCTCACCTGTCCGTCAGGAAGGCACAGATGATGTTTTTTGCTTCTTGTGAGATCTCAACATCATCAGGGAAGTTCAGAGAGTTCTTATGATCCATAATCTTACTGTAAGTGCCCACCAGAGAATCAGCATAGAATGGCGTATCACCTTCAAACACACAAACCACAGAGCCATTCATCTAGTTAAATAATAATCAATACCAAAAACTCATACTTAACACAAGCACACACACAAACTCGTATTCCTGACTCACCGACAAGCATCTCGTAGATAAATACTCCAACTGACCACCAGTCACACTCACGTCCATAGTAACCGTCCCCTCCCTGAGACTTGAGAACCTCTGGTGAGATATAATCAGGGGTCCCGACTGCAGTGTCACAGTGAACCATTCCCGTCTGGAATCAATCATTCAAAAATCAAAGGATGAAATTATTGAACTCTACTTTCTGTTAAGGGTCAAGTCCACAGCGACATCTTTAAAAAAAGCTTTTTTTTTCTGAAAGCACCTCACCATCGTACAATGGACAAAGAGTGACAACATGACATTTATTTATAATTAGCAAGAGCGATTTTCCAGAATTGATTATTACATTTTTTTATAATTTTAATGTCTTTATTTTAATTTTGTATTCAACTTGAAGGGAACAGCAGGGCAGTTTCAATGCATAGGTTCTAGAAATTAACCAATTGCAAACCAAACACTAAACAACTCCATCCACTATGCCACACATACTGCATCTTCTCAGCATGTAATCCTGCATTTCGACTCTTGATGGCACCATAATGCCACACAACCAGTATGTTCTTGTTTCAGGCACTCAAGCTGAACTGTCAGTCAAAAACAGATCTGGAAACAGAGGGGATCTCTACTTCATCACTGCAGGTTTTTTTTAGGAACATATTCCACAAAAAAGAGGCCAACACCACAAGTCTGCAGCTCATAAAACATTTAGTAAGTAATCGACATAACTGTCATTCTGTGATGTACTTTAACCACACGAGGAGACTCACTGGAGCATCCCGTGTTTGTATCTTGTTTAAGGGTGTAGTGGTGGTAGTGTAGAAGAGGAATTTAACACATAACGTTCATGTAAGCATCCCAGATCCTAATTTATAGGATAAATAATATCTTACAATTACCACATCTTACTTAGATCTATAAAATGAAAAACAGGCTGAAAAGGCACTATAGAGTGATCACATTGTTACCCTACCTGCATCAAAACACATCAATTGAGCTACCATTTCCATCCCCCCTAACAAGTGCTTGCTTGCGATAAAAGTACAGCAGATGAAAAATCTTGTAACTTGGAAAAAACTGAAATTAATCTTTAATCACCATTAATTGAGCACGTAAATACTTTTTTTTTTTTTTTTATAAAGATGACTACTCTGACCCCAACTGTGGACTTCTTCACTCAGATGTAAAGGGATGAAAGAAGAGACTTTCTTGGGTTTGGGCAAGAACTGGCAAGCGTTCAAGGTATTTACCCTCCAATTACACCGATGCAGGGCTCTAAAGTTCGCACATTTTACTTGCATTTACAAGAGAAATGTACTATGTGCGAAGGAGGAAAATGATTTGGGCACACCCATGCGCGTGACTTTTGACATCTTACAGCTCATGAAATTGTATAGAACACAATCAGAACAAAAATATTCTAATCAATCTAACTTTATGCAGAAATGTTGTATCACACTGTAATCGTCTGCTTTCTTTCTTTACATCAATTCAATTTGCTACTATGCAATACTATGGGTCTGTTCCAAAACTTGGTGAACTGCCTTGCGGTCTCCTGCCATTATAGGCAGCTGTCTTCTATGGCAGCATCAACCTAAAATCGAGCCAGATAAGATAGTGATATGGAATGATCTCCTAAGGCGGTAACTCTGCATGCTATTCAAATAACGGTCCACAAACGCAGAGCCAAGAGACTTGACTTTCAGCTTATTTCAATACATGTGGATTTATGGTTCCTCCGAGCTCATCACAGTACATTCTGTGATCACCTTCCCAGGGAAGGATCCATACGATGCCATCTTAGAATTTGGCCAAAGCAAGATATCTTAGGAGGCAGCATCACAAATATACATACCTTATGAAAAAGCCTTTGCTTTGGGAGCACACCCCATGATGCCTTAAAACGCCACCTTCGGAAGAAGCTCACTTGGTTTTGGAACAGACTCTGTGTTTATGGGGTCAGATCTTTTTTCTTTAAATTCTAGACATTAGTACTTTGTACTAAAGGTTCAAACTAACTTTGTAATAAAGGTTCAATGGCATTTTCGTTTTAGTTAAGGTATCAAAATTGATTTTGGGAAAACCCTAAATGTTGGTTCTGTTGACCCCTCACCTCGTCCATTTTCATGCAGGTCCCGAAGTCTGCAAGTTTGAGGTGTCCATAGCGGTCCAGCAGCATGTTGTCCGGTTTGATGTCTCGGTGAATGAAACCCATGGAGTGAATGGCGTCCAGAGCCAACACAACCTCAGCTGTATAAAACTTTGCCCACTTTTCTGGAACGTCGTACGTGCTGGTGAGATTGACGAGATCTCCTCCCGGCATGTATTCCATTACCATATATAGAGAGCGGTCATCCTGGAACGCACAGCACAGCTGCCGGGCCGAAGGGAGTGGTGGCCCGCAAGAGAGGGAATCAGGGCAGAGGAGAAATTTGGGCAGATAAAAAGTTAAAGGCCTATCTATTTAAAGGAACTGTTCACCCAGATATAAAATTTGGTAATTTTTCTCCAAAGCATGTAAGATTTTGAACATGTTCATGCATATGTCTGCAAATCTCACCTGTACGACCCATGGGCTGTCTGCGAAGGCCATGATATCACGCTCTTCCCAGAAAAAGGCAGAATCAGAGCGTTTAATCATTTCAAACTTGCTTAGCACCTTCATTGCATACACTTTCTGAGAGGCCTTATGCCTTACCTAGAAACACAAAAAAACAAAACCCTATGAATATTAAACTATGGATCATCACAACTTCTAAGACCTCTTATTCACTGCTATAAACCAGTTCACACACGACACAAATTGAATTGCTATGTGGTCCCGAGGTTATCGTACACAGTTTGTCACTAGTAGGTGTCTCCATGGACACCATTAATTCTATGAAATCATGTCCCCAAGCACAACAGAACGCAGGGATCTTAAGACATGTTTTTTAATGTTTCAAACTAAGTTTAACTTGATTCAATGTCCAAAAAACAAAGCGCTAATGAATTGAGATGATGAAAAGTAGTGACTAAAGTGCAACTAAAGTGAGAGGCTCAAAAAGCATTTAAACGTATGACGCACAAGTACATAGACCAACAATTAAAAATAGCGCAGACGGATTTGGGCCAATAATAGGGTTAGGTTTAATAATATACAAATAAAACAAAAAATATTGACTTTTAAAGCAACTTTTTGTATCATCTAAATGCTTTACTTGTCTGCTGCCACAATATATGTAGTACATGGCATAATGTATTTTAATTATTCGCACTATAACATTTATTTTATATTATTATATTTATAATTATTTAAATTGTTGATTGACAAATGTAATATAATCTGCAGGAGTGCATAATACATTTTATCATAAACGAGATGAATGATTGTACATGCACGAACTAAACTCATTCAGAATGTGACCATTTCTGACACTTTTTCATGTATAATTTTTTTATTATATCCCTGTATGTGGGCAAGCATATATCATATATAACAGGGAAACCGTTCATAGTAACATTAACTTCAACACTCATCACCCCATACTCTTGCAATCTCACAGGACATGGATCACGTATTCTCCACGGTCTTCACTGCCATTGGTCGTCACTGCTTTTTGAATAACGTTGAAGTTGTCATTGGACACACCCACATCATGTTGCCAATGGTTTCATTGCTTATATCACCATGTCTCACTGAAAATGAATTCCGGTCGCTGTCAGTGTGAACTGTGAACAGAGCTTAATGCACAAACCACATTTTCAAATTCGGACAGGCCCTAAAACAATTTAAAAATACAACAAATAAACACGCTCTCCAAGGCGTTTTGCCATTCATACAGACAAGCCGTGTTTAAAACCCCCTATTTTGTTGTGCTTTCAGCATAACGCACCCACACAGCCCCTGACAGAAGACTGACAGAGGAGAATACTGGGTAATCATGTTGTTTGTGTCTGCAGGCTTGTCCAGACGCATCCCACCGCGTCTCTCCTCTGACTTTCACAAACACATACCCTAAAAAACGGCACAATACAAAACTACACAGTCTCCCCTTCTTTTCAATATCTGACTCACACAAAAACACAATTTCAAAGAGACCAATTTAACACAAACCACACAGTGCTGTCTGCAGCATTCAGTACATCTGCGCACACCTTTGCACATCTGTACAGACATATACTGTGGCAACACTGAGATTTATCATTACATTCTGTTAAAGTACGGCTGTGAAATGATTTAAATAATTAATTCCAAATAATCTCATGATTCTTTGTAGTTAAAATGATCAATTCCAATGCATTTAAAATTTTAATGCATTCATCTGGATGTATTCATGCAGGTTTGAGGAAAAACCGAATATTATGCTTCAAAGTAACATTAGTACATTCAGTGTGTTGCTTTGACGATAATTAAATTGCACCAAATTACTTTACTTTTTTTACAAGTCCCATTTGGATTTCCTTCACAAATAATGTAGCCTTTCAACATCATTTACTGATTAACAAGCTACAGGTTGTTATTATTCTATGAAATTAGACAGAATTAAATAGCTGGAATTTCAAATGAGGGCTTCAGCAGTCTTACAGGAATAGTTCACAAAAACAATAATTGTGTCATCATTTACTCACCCTTATGCCTTCTCAAATTCTTAAATAATACTAATCTTGCTCACAGAAGTTCCCTAGGCCTGATCATTATTTGAAGCTTGATTACACTTCCTTGCACTTGACACATGCACAGAGCATGTGGAAGTGTAATCAAACTTGCACGATTTAGTGAAAAAAAGTTACACTTTTGGCCTGTTCTCACCAAAAAATCATATCGCTTCAGAAGACAGCTTAAGTAAATGAGTCAAACTTTATACTCCCTTTTGTCCTTTTTAGAGATTGAAAGTGTTGGACCACATTGACTTGCATTGTATGGATACTAGGGCTGCAACTAACAATTCTTTTTCTTCGATTAATCGTATAAATAACAACATTTTTTAAATACAAAATGTTTTTATGATAATGGGCTTAAGGGTTTGGTTTGAGTTTACTATACGGAATTCAAAATTTGCCTGAATCATCAATAGTTACGTTTGAATTGTATTATTATTACTTTCAAGACAAAAAACTAAAAACCAAATGGTTCCTTTCATTTACTTGTAAAACTTAAAATGTATCGTTCATTAAAAAGTTAAATGATTATGAGTAAAGATGATCAGGGATGAGTGGGACAAAATATTTTGTTCAGCCAAGGGCAATGATGACACCAGAATAGAAATATTAATAATTCTGCCCATCTGAAAAATACATAATTATGTTAGATACATATGCTTGTACACTGTCACTAATATTATTTTAAATATATATTGTAAGTTTTAAAACCATTTTGTCACAGATAACATGTTTCTAAAGTATTCTTTTCAAAAAATACCATTTTAAGGCTAGTACATGCTTACCCAGTAAAATAATATTTGCCATAGTATAAATTTACTAGTGAACTGAGACATTACTTTTGGCACTATCAGGACTATCAAATATCAGGAACCTTAGCATTACTTTACATTATATTCAGCATTATACACAGTTTAATATAGTAGGCTACAATCATCTGCAAATGCAGTGCAAATTCAGTCTCTCACTAAAAAGTCTCATCCATGTGCTCATTGTATTACATGCAGTTACATTAGGAGAAATGATCTAAAACACTTAAAAAACCGGCACACCTTGACCTCTGAGACATCAGTGTGATATCCATGAAAGCTGCACAATTTATTACATTGAAAATTGTTTGTCAAGCCAGTCCTAGCCTCCTCCTTCCCATGCATTCCTTGAATCGTTACATATGCACTGGAGTGAAACAACTCTTAAGTGCCTCAAATGGCACAATCAGTCTTTCAACGCACCTGAAGCAGCAACCGCTCCACATTAAACTGCAATATGATCTTCAAAGTGTTTATAAAGTGCTCTCATGCGCTGGACATCTTGGGTCATGTTTTTTCTGCTTCAATTTGTCTCTGTCCTTTTTCAAATGAGTTACATTATGAAACACATTTTTACTGTGTTGTAAAGTGATGACACTAATGGAGCTTCTCCTTGCTTGCCGCATAAACAAGAACTAATCGGCAATGAAATTCATTGTCGATGATTTTCATTATCGATAAATATTGATTTTATCGATAAGTTGTTGCAGCCCTAATGGATATTTTCACACCATACCTTCATCAAAACATCTTTGTTTGTATTCCGTTGAAGAAAGATTGTCATAAGAGTTTCAGATGGCATAAGGGTGAGTAAATAATGAGAGAATTATCGTTTTAGGTGAACTATTCATTTATTTAAAAGTCAACACACCTTATTCTAAAATGTTCTCTCAATCAGTTGACTCACCAGGTGAACTTCTCCGAATGCTCCTCTACCAATCACCTTCACTCTGTCAAAATCCTCCGGCTTCATCTGGAGCTCCCGAATATGATTCATAACCTTCTCATCTGCACACACAACACACCAAAATCAAATTTCTCCATTTGTTTTTTCATGTCAATGATAAACTACAATTCATCTTTAATGGCCTGTCTGGACACTAAATAATATTGATGGACAGCTAACATCAGCTAAGCAAATGAATTGGCCAATACTTTGACATTTTTGGCATCAGCCAATAACCATCCCCACTTCCCTGATTAACAGAAGTGTTTACTCCAAACTTACAAGGTATTGGCATTGGTGTCTGAAAACAAAATATATGAATCGACCACTCCTAAAAAGGTTAAAAATATTTAGTGGTCCCACTTTCTTATTAGGTGTCTTTAACTTACTGAATCAGGGCTGCACGATTATAGCAAAAATCGTCGATAATTGTCGATTATTGCTCTTGATATTGTAAACGCGATTATTAATGTTGATTAAAACGTTTAATTGCCATGACATCGCAAATTAAACAACCGTGTGGTTCTTCAGAGTAGCAGATTTCAATGGTGGATTCGAGCTGCGCTCCAGTATCTTTTAAGCATCTTTTAAGCATTATATTGAATTGTATTTTATATGTATTTATATGTATTGTAAATTGATATCTATGGTATAGAATAAATTGAATTATTGCTAAATTACTGCTTAAATTATTAGTCCATGTACAGTAAATAATATGGCATATTCAATATTCAAACTTATTAACAGCTGATTTAAATCGACCAAGTTAATCTGTTCAGTAAGCCCTTTGTTGGCGAGACCGGGGACCATTCATCCCATTAGATCTTCAAAGGTGATCTTGTTCATGTAAGATCATCGTTAGATCATTTTTGGCCTCAGCGGAGTTTGTGAAATTCATGAAAATGTTAAATCTACCAATACCAGCTGCGTGGCAAATGGGTCTTTTTAGAGCAGATGTGATAACAATGATATATGCTATTCATGCCATATTCTGTATGTTGGCTACACCTCCAAAACACACTTAGAACAGTTAAGCTGAATTATTTTATTGCTATTTTGTACAAATCAAATTCACATTGGCCTACTTATTAACATGACAAAAAAAACTGTTATTACATTTTTAATAAATTGTACACAGAAATCGAGCAATGTGACAAACTCTTCCATTACAATGACTGCTGTTGCTCACTGCAGGTTTACACTGTTTGAGACCTGCATTTCGACACGAGCGCAGTGACGCTCCGCACAAAGTTCTGCACTCTCACGAATGCTCTCATTAAAAACAAAGCTGTCCAATCAGCATAATAAATACATTTACACCACGTCTGTGCCTTGATTAGAACGGGATTGTTTTAGTTGTCGTGTTGCTCATTTGCAGTGTATTTAACATCTACGCTGAAACGAGCGGTGCAATATGCAATGAATCCAAAATAATTACAAAGTGCTTTTCGCTCTTGTTCTACAGCTTCTTTTCAAGTGTCAGGTGATGTTTATTCAGTATTCATTTTCATGTGCTGCACGAACAGCAAGAACATATAACTTGCACATTAGTATCGGTTGTCATTACAGATGGGACGGAGGACTAATCTAAATGGCTCTGATTGGCCATTGCCCTTTCATTGCTCAACGGACATGTTAGTGATTGGTTAGAATACTCAACCGCTGCAAAAACATGTTGTAAATAGAAAACATTGACGCAACAGGAGACTTAAATTGAAAGCTGTAATAGACAATTTTCACGATTACATAATCGTTGCAGCCGTAATCGTAATCGTGATTAGTTTTTCGATTAATTGCGCAGCCCTACTATGAATTACTAACATTAAAATACATACAATACAATGTATTCATTATGTAACTATATGTTGTTCTAAAAAATTCTCACATGAGTCACACATTCACATGCTGCTACTGAGGTTGAGGTATGGGTAGGGTTAGGGTTTAGGGTAAGGTTACAGTGTAACTACAGATGTAATTAAATAATGGTACTATAAATGAAAGTACAAAGCAACAACACATTTGTAAATAATAAGTACATTGTATCAAATTCTTAAGTAAATAGAAGTAAAAAATAACACCTAATATCAAGAGGGTCCAAATAAGTTCAAATAAAAAATTGGTCCATTGCCATTTTCCTCACAAAAAATACAAACATTCTCCATACTCCATGAGTGAATTCATATCAGTCTATGACGTTTAGTTATTCATTAAAACCCTCAGAGAGCATATTCTAATTTGACATCTACATCAGATTAAAGGCCTGTTCAGAGAGAGTTTACAGTCTGGATGAGAGGATTGTTGAGTCACATTCTCCTTTCCAAACTGCACATTATATGGCCCTATGGTGTCCATGACAATGGGTAGAATTAAGAACAAAATCAGGACAGAATGTTATAGTCAAAAGTTTAACAGTGCATAAGTGGAATACAAAGACATGCACGCAGGAAAGGTATCAGCTCAAATATAAAACATCATTCATGAAAACACATTTGTAAATAAGGTAATGTACAGAAGAATATGATCAATGTCTACTGTTTTACACCTGAATCTGCCACTGTCAATTTCAGCAGTTGTAGGAAAAGGAAGACAATTTTGCATGTCAATATGTTACCACATTAACAATGAACCACAGTTGACAAATGTATGAAAGACAAAGAAAACATTTCAGCATTTCCACTCTTGACCAATTACTTTCCATGACTTTTCCATAACCCTTCTGGTCGAATGTGATTAAGGCATAAGGCTTTTTACAAATCATTTTATGGAGCAGTCCATTTGGTTCAAATTCCTGAAATGAATGGAATTGAACAATTATACTGTACATTTGTCTACAATTAGACAAGGCGCCTTGAGATTGCAATGTGTCTCAATTGACTATTCTGCTTTCTTCCCCTTTTTGTCCACCCTTTGTCCTATTGGAATGAGACATTAATTGGTAACATTTGCCACACAGTGAATCACACAGGCAGTTACCCTCAATAAACGTTATCATGCTGGCTTGTTTGTGACCAACTTTGACTCTACACAACAGGCAATATTTAGCCAATGCCACATTTTATTGCAGCACATAGTTAGACAATGTATATTCACTATAGAATTTTCCATGACTTTTCCATGACTTAAATGGAAATTTCCAGTAGCTGCAATTTCAGTGCATTCCTATTACTTATCACATTCATTTTCCATTACGTTCGAAATTAACCACATCTGATACATGTGTTTGTTTCACAATACCTAGCTAAATCTTTTCTATAGAGCACACAAAACTGTAATTTTAAAAGTATCTTGACAGCCCACTTTTCCGGTGATGAGCTTTAATGTTGTAAAGAGAGAAGCACAAATTTTGCCTCCTCAGATACATTCTGTTGATGATTTAGCAGGAAACGGTCTCATTGTAAAACATGCTGCCACTTCCCTTACCAACAGAATAAACAACAAACATCACAGAGACAATCAGTGGCCTCTCACAAGCAGATACTCACATCTGTTTAAGAAGGTCTCAATGTTCTTATTCTTGCGCAGGGCAGGGAATTCCAGATCTAACACCAGAGCATTCATGGAATCCTGAAACACAGACAAACATTTAGAGTAAAAACACTTAAAGAGTAAAACGGGCATTCTTGAACCTTTGTGGATAGAGAGACAGAGCAGGAACCCCCTGTTACATGATGCATTAAATTGAGTGTTGCATTTAAAGCCTGGCCTATAATAACAAGCATATGTAACATTAATATTAATGTATTCATACTTCTGATTTATACTATAAGGTGCTAACATTGCAAAGCCTTTAAAATAATCATTATGAATTCAGTTATATACACTCAACATTACATTTTACTTTTGTATATTACATTTTAATTTTACTCAATAGATTTTAATGTGGGAGGGACAATGAAAGATTCAGCTGAACATTAGCTTCTTAAAAAGGTGCACTCAGAACTTTTTTTCCACATTAAAAGTTCAAGTTTAACATAAATATAATATATATATATATATATGTATAAAATAGTAATTTTGAAACACATGTATAAAATCAAGGCCACTCACAAGAGATGAAGACTCCAGTCATATCAGTAACTTTATGAAAGCGGTTTTATTCTATA
This sequence comes from Xyrauchen texanus, assembly GCF_025860055.1. Taxonomy (NCBI): domain Eukaryota; kingdom Metazoa; phylum Chordata; class Actinopteri; order Cypriniformes; family Catostomidae; genus Xyrauchen; species Xyrauchen texanus. Next base: position 13,467,691 of record NC_068299.1, on the reverse strand, counting down.
TGAAGAGGGTCCTCTTCACGGGGGTGAATTCTACTTGCTTAATCGAAGTAACCGCCCTGTTATTCAACACTTTCTCTCATGAATTACATGAATTATGGCTGGCTGTGAATAGTGAATTTAACAATGGCATTGGTACACAAAAATATGTGGCTGAACTTGACAGTGGTTCCACATTTGGAAATTAGTTTTCTTCAATTCAAATTACCAGGTAATATATGTATGAATACTTAAGTAGAGAACCGAATCAAGTAAACCTAACAAAATGTAGCATGTCAAAATAACTGAAATAAAACTCTTTTAGTGTTATGTTAGCTAGTGACAGGAAATGTTGGGGCAAATGTGGTGGGAAGCTGAGTGCAACTTGGTCATATTGATGTCAATTTGTAGGTGAACATGAAAGGCTAACTCGCCATGGGGTTTCTGGATTTTCTTAAGGGGTTATTCAACTTATGAGTAAAATAAGGTCTGTGGTGAATATTACTTGATACGTGGATGTTTTGTTCTACAACATAAATTAAACACGTTCATACCTCAAACTTCGAAGCCGCTGTTTTTTGTTGTTGTTTTTTTTTTTAAATGTAGCAATTAAATACAGCTTTAAAATTCACGCTTGGGATACTTCGGAAAAATATGTAGTAATATGGAGAAAAAAACGTCCACGTATCTTTAAGTGATGTTTACCACTGAATATGTTTTACTTATACCAGGGGTATTCAACAACTTTCAGACCAAGAACCCCTTGGTGGGTAGAGACGGAGCCAGGACCCCAGTTACATATCAAACAAAATTGAGTGTTGCGTTTTATGCCTATAAAAACGTGTATAATAGGCTACCATATTATTGTATGTACATACTTAATGATGTTTATATTGCAAAGCTTTTGAAATCATCATTAAATAATGTACTGCAGGGGTCTGCAACTTTGCTGATATGAAGTAGCATTTTTTATTTTCCTTGTTAATCACTGTTCCATACCCCCTCCTTAATAAAAATAAAAAGACAGATATATAGACAGAGACAGACAGACAGACAGACAGACAGACAGACAGACAGACAGACAGACTCTGTCCATGCAGACTAACACCATTTTTATAAGGTTACTATCATGGAATCTTCATCTCATGTGAGTGATACATTTTACACATATATTTTAAAATGACATTTCATTCAGATTAAAACTTTTCAATGAGAAAAACAATGACTGAGTGCACCTTTAATTATGTTGTTTTGAGAGTCACTGTCTTGTGTGTGTGTGTGTGTGTGTGTGTGTGTGTGGAACGTTAAGGACCGTGTATGCCAGTTTGATAATCTCAGCAGTAACTATTTATTTACACCAGGCAAGTAAGCTATTGTTCTTAAAAGCAAAACGCAACTAATAATAAACGAGTGTAGGCTGTCATCTGCTCAAATGCACAACATGAACAAAGCAAAGCAGGTGCATTTACCCTCTACTGAAGTGCTGCTGAACCTGAGGTGTGTCGCGCTTTGAGCGGCTCGTGATGAGCATGGGTGTGTGAACTGTTTGTCCGCACTGCACGCTTCTGCTGACTAACTCAGTTCCGTCACACTTTAATAGTGTTTAGTGCTTTAATCAGTAACTAAATAAATAACTAAATACAACAGGATGCACAAATATGAGCAAGGATTAAAATGAGGAAGTTTTGGTATGCAGGTGCGAGGAACTTCACGTCGATGGATTCTAATTCATACACTTATCTCTAGCTATCGATCGCGTGTGAGTGATTATTACAATTGCCAATGGTGGATCAAACAATCATTTTCGGTACCAATGCTGACCCCCTGAGGGACATGGACCATCTGTTGAAGACCCTTGACTTTTACAATAAATCCAAAACTGCCATTAAAAACCCATAGGAATCTCCAGAGAGAACCCATGAAGAATACTCCTCCGGGTTTGTGGACCTCAACCGGAACAGTTCTATTTACAGTAAAGAATATTTTGTGTAAGCCTAATTGTTTTTAAGGCATATGAAAAATAATCGTAAAAATGAAAATATTTGTGAGTTTATTTTTGATTATTATTGAACCAATCTACAGTATTTTTGTAAGCAAAAACTAGGCAACATCTATGATACTACAAAAAAGGATATTCAGTTACCAGTTTTACTCACTTATTTTGACATTCTAAACTCTCCAGTGTCTGTTTGTAGGCAAGTTCAAAGTAGTTTAATTTGCTTCGTATTCAGGATCTGGTAAAATGCACCTCTGGTGCCATTCTAAATGGATGTTATAAGTGAACCGAACTATTGAGCATCTACATCTGAGATGCTGTTCTTGAGTAGCGCTCAAATATTGGGCACCACTGTGAAGGCTAAAAATAGCCGGCCAGTGCGTGAGTTTGTACCATTCATGACAGCCTTTTGTGATTCACAGAGCTATCGCAAGTCTTCAAGTGGCTTTGAATAAAATGCACAAGTCATATGAATTTTAATGGTGTTTTTATGGTTCTTTTATGCAATTTTTGGAGCTTGACAGTAATGAACATGACTCACACAGTATCGGATATGGATGGGGCTCATCAGACCAATACCCGATCCGTCTAAAAGCTTCAGTATCGGATTGGTGAATCCCTAATATGCATCAGCCAATCAGATGAAAAGACAATCTGTGATCGCTATCAGCAGTAAAAATCCTAATCTGTGCATCCCTAATATTCAAGTCGAATGGGTTCCAAAAAATTATGATGAATGGGCTAAGGCCCTATCACAAAGTGGACAAAAACAGGTACACAGTCGACAGGTACAATTTTAATGCAATTTACTTTGTTTCACTGTTTTATTTATTAATTTGTTTGTGGCTGAAGGTTGCGTAATGGTTCTCAGTTTGGTTCTTCTTAAGAGGAATCAAGTGTGAACCCACAGTAGCCTAAGTTGGCAGAAGAACATGCACAAATTATTACCATATTTTGGTCAAAAGGAATCACTTATTAGTTTTTTCTTATCCCTGTTGAAATTGCAATCAAAATAATCACAATATGGCTTTTTGTCCAAATTGCACAACCCTAATCTCAATATAACAAAACATTAAACACTAACAGTCATCCCCCTTTAAATTCATCTTGCACAAAAGCACATCAATAACAATTACTTCAAACATTTACTCTCCCTTTTGAGTCTCATGCAACGCATACTGGGAACTAGAATTCCTCTGCTCAGTTTCAGTTAAACAAACAAAAAAGATTAATGTTGTCCCAATGCAAATGGAATAAGTAAAGCTGTGTAACTGCATTTGAATGATACTGCATTCTTGCTCCTAGGTGTCAGTTGTAACTTCTGCATTAGTTGAAGAAGCTAACTTTTTGGGGGTATTTTTGTAAAATTAGCTTGCGATCAAACAATAATTGGCGGTGCCCTGTAGTAGACCCCTGGAGTAAAAAGTCAGTAGATTATAAAATAACTTCTGCAAATGAAGCCTGACAAGTCATTCATTTTTGTAAAGCATTAGAGCCTTTGTTACCCAGAACACAGTTCACCTTTTTTGGGCATCTGGATGACAAATTAAATCCTGTCCTGTGGGAATGCTGCATAAAATGAACGGAAATGCATTTAAAACAATTAAGCAGACATGAACGAGACCACCAGGCCTGTGGATTTGTTCCTGCACATGCAGAGCTGTGTGAGGGTTGCCAGTTACTGCACTGTTGCTCTTGTAAAGTGGTTTGAAGCAAGACTAGGTCTGTTGTGACTGACATACCAAGCATGGTCTCGCTGGAAACCCTTACCAGAAAAGCATTCTGCATGTCCAACAGTCACACCTCCCTCCCTCCCTCGTTCCCTCCCTCACTTTCTTAATTTGTCTCCTTCCCTGCCGGCAACTTTTGAAACGTTTTTACTGAAAGCTGCATGATATGAAAACGATTATTCGACTATTCTGCGATTATTGTAACTATTAATCATTGGCTCTTAACCGATTATTCAGCTTGTGACTTGACTTCAAAGGTAGTATTAAACGTGCTTACTAAAAACAGGAGGACAAAATCATCTTTTAAATATACTTCTAAATGACATTTACTGAATTCAAGGGAAAAAATACTTTATTAAATTCACTGCAAAAAAAAACTATTGTTAAAGTTTTTGTTTCGTTTTCCATTTAAAGGATTATCTTTTTTTAAAGGATTTTTAGATATTTTAAAATATTTGTATTTTTAATATTATATTCAACATTCTCAGATAACAAATTTTTCTTCTGCAGTATAGTTCCTAAAGAAAATGTACATTGCTTTAAATGAGTTTTATATTTTTATTGGAAAATAAGCCAAAACAAATCATAAACGTATTTTGTTGCAGTGTATAATGGGGTGAAGACTTCCTCTCTCACCTTTCTGTTAACTTCAATCCATCTTTAACTCACAAATAACAAACTCTCTCTTATTAAAGCTGCATATAACCAATTTTCTTCATTATAAGAAATGCGCAGTGACATATATTGTGATTAAATAAATCGTGAGCCATCGAGTTATAATCTAGCTTTAGCAAGTGTGCGCTGGAGGGATGAGTGTCCCAGCGACAGTGTTCATAAGTTGGGGGCAGTGGTGGCTCAGTGGTTGAGGCTCAGGTTTACTGAACAGAAGGTCGGGGTTCAAGCCCCAGCACCACCAAGATGCCACTGTTGGGCCCTTGAGCAAGGCACTTAACTCCAGGTTGCTCCGGGGGGATTGTCCCTGTAATAAGTGCACTGTAAGTCGCTTTGGATGAAAGCGTCTGCCAAATGCATAAATGTAAATGTAAATAAGCCGGGTGCAGTTTCAATCTCTCCCCTTAGATCGTGATATTCACGCAACTCTTAAAGGAGGTGCTGTTCGCAAAGAGAAATACCAGTTTCAGAGTTTGTAGTTAATTACATGACCTGCTTCCGTATTATTTGAACTTTAATAAAGCTATTTTTATACATATAACTGCATTTAAGATATAACACCGGGGTGTTTCCTTTAAAGTGCTCCGGCTCCGCTTATTCCATAACGAGAGTGCTTCTGTATTTACTTATTTGGTATTTTTGTTTAATTCCCTTGTACTATGCGATCTACATAAGCTGAAGCTGTTTGGCAAGTTTAGAGCGCATCTGGACTGTGATCTTTGTAATTCTTCCTCTCCTAAATCAGGTGCGAGATGAGTTTTATATGATCTCATGTTACGTTAAATCAGATTAAATGACTATTCGACAATGAAAATTGTCATTAACATTGACTAATCGTTTCAGCCCTATTGAAGTGAACAAAAATGTGAGCGAGGGTTGTTAGTCTTCGCCCCATTGTACAATGCAACAAAATATGCTGATTTGTTAATAATGATTTGTTTTGTTTTGGATTGTTTTCCAATACAAACATCTAAAACTAAAATGTACAAATTAAAATAATGTACATTTACTTTAGCATCAATACAGCAGAAGAAAAAAATTTTTATCTGAGAATGTTGATTAGAATAATAAAAATACAAATAGTTTTTAAATATCTAAAAATCCTTTAAAAATAAAAGATGTATTCACCTGAGAAGCAGCATATAAGATATTTATACTTGCTTTTAGAGAATAGATCTTGAATATACGTATATTTTGTCTTTACTCTCAGCAGTATAACTAAGTACAAAATACACTTATATTTGTCTCTTAAAGCAAGTCTACATGCTTCTCAAGTAAATTTACTTTTAGACAATTTTAAATGGAAAACAAGACAAAAACACTTAAAAACAATAGGATTTTTGCAGTGAATTTAGCATTTTCCCCGCTTTATTTCAGTGAATGTCATTTAGTGTTATTTTTAATAGATGATTTTGTCTGATTTATTGTTAATAAGCACGTTTAATACAACCTTTTAACTCTGGGCAAAAGGTGAATAGAAGGTTAAGAGCTAATGATTAATAGTTACAATAATCGCCAGAATAGTCGAATAATTGTTCTAATAATCGTTAGATTAGTCGATTATCAAAATAATCGTTAATTGCAGCCCTAATATAGGTTATATAATGCTTACAATAATACAAAAACATCCATTTTAAGGGCATTTTAGACCAAAAACAAATATTAAGCTTTATATTCAATATTGACAAAAGAAAGAAAAATATACAGATCTTTTTAGCTAACACACATCTGGGGCTCTGTCAAATACTGTAAAAGGAAGACACAGTATACAAGGCATCTCTTCAAATATAAAAATAATATTTAAGGAAAAACATTATCTTAAAACACACACACGCACACACACACACACACACACACACACACACACACACACACACACACACACACACACACACACACACACACACACACACACACACACACACACACACACACACACTGTTGTAATGTCATGGTGCCAGTTTTAGCATGCAACTCCTTTCATAAAAGAAAATGTCCAATTACCAAATTGCAATGATTACATAAATATTTAATTATAATATTAGAAGTGTCACAATATTCACTGTTTTCAGGTCAAAGCATCATGAAACTTAAGTTGCCCAAAAACAACCAAAATATCTGAACAGATTCCCTGAGCAGATGGTGGGGTAAAAAAAAGATTCTTTAGCTGGTTTATAAGTCCTGTAAGGTCTTGTTTTGCCCATTGCACTGGTCAACAGACAAACTAAAGCCATCATGAAAAAAAAAAAAAAAGACAAATGACCCATAACAGATTGTAGTCTAGGATTTATCACTGTATGAGAAACACATACATTAAAACAAATAAAAAATAGAAACTTTATCTGAAAGACTGAAATGCATAAATGAATTTAAAGGAGAATGAAAACAGTGAAGAGAGACTGGGAGTAAAAATACAGTATCTCTCTGCACTTACATTACCACACGCACACACACACAGGCACGCACACACACACACAAACACAAATACTGAGTCACTCCCACCCACATACATACAAAATCCTCCAACACTCACTGCAATAATGACAAATTACAATCCACGCTTCAGATAAAACCTCAGAAATCATGTTGCTCTCACACTTTCACTTGTGTTGGTAACAATCTCTTTATTAGTTATTAGTTTATTAGTTTCCATGTGTGTAACAACTAGTTGTAAACATATCAGCCAGGTTGCTTAATTGATCAGTACTTGACATTTTGAGATTGTCCAATTGTCATGCTTGCTTGCCAATGAAGTAAAACCTTACATCTGAGTTAGGGTTGTGCCGATGGACGATATCATCGTCCATCGTGATGGCTGACCAACATCACGATGTCGAGCCACCATCGTGATGCCACGCCCCCTTTTGCGAGTCTTGCTAGTGTGACCCACTAATCCTAGTCTCTTCTATAGTTAACCTAAAAACTTTGCAGGGATTGCTCTGTAAATTAAATTGAGAATATAACTAATGCATATATGCTATTTTAAATACTGTAGTTTATGCCAGAGACGTGACGTGTTAGTCTGTGAAAATACCGTGTCAGGCAGGCTACACAAATATTGATCTTGACATTGTTAGCTTCTTGTCTTTTTTTTACATGTCTTACACTGTACATATAGATTAAAATATGTTATGTTGTAGGCTACAAGAAAATAGCCTTTATTAATTAATTATTAGTAGTTGTAGTGTCTCAGAAAATCTTGCTCATTGTCACATAGCTCTTGTATACACTGAAGCGGCAGTTTAAGATCAACCCAGACCAGCGAACGTCAAATAACTTTTGTCTGGTTAATACTTTTAAAGAAAAATTTCCTTGGCCATAAATCCATAATGTCAAATCAAATGAAAGAAACAAGGTGAATATGAATAACACACATTTATTAAAACATAGAAGAACAACAAATAAAGAACTAGAAAACGGAACAACACTCAGACCGAAACTCGGCATTAACATTTCACTTATAATTAGCAGCACAATTAACTTCAGCACAGGCTACAAAATAAATTATGTTATGGAAATATTGTAAAGTGGTCATATGAACTACACAAATGAACGTTTAAAAAATAATATTCAAAATCGAATAGCTCCGCAACGGATGGCGAAAAATGCGTAAAGAAGTCTAATATCTTTCACCATAGACCATGTTTAAATTTCGATGTTTCTGGCCAGAAATACCAACATATTCACTTTATCTGGTTTTAATAAGCTGCGGATTGGAGTAACTACACTACCCGCTGTGCTGAAGACCCGCTCTGATGGAGTACTGGTAGCACATATGCACAGATATTTCCGTGCTAATCTTGCCATGAACGGAAACCTTTTGTCGTTCGTTTTCCACCAAGTCAGCGGGTCCTCTTCCCCATCAATGGCCATTTCCTGCAGGTACATGGTCATTTCTGCCTCGACCTTTTGCTCATCAGTGAGCGTGGCTGTGGCTGCTCTCTTCGCAAGAAGGCTGCCCAAAGACGACTTTTTTTCTTAGGCGCAATATATTAAAAAGCCCGGATGAGTACTAATTAGTTGGGCTAGTAAAATAACGAAATTATAGTTTTTCAGTAGAAAAAAATATCTATGTAAAGAGATATATTAAAATAAAAAGTGCTTAAAAGTGCACAACTCTTCTTAAGTGGAAGAAATATTTTTCCCCCTTACGTGCAACCTATTGGAAAGCGCGGATGAGTCAGTTGGGATAGTAAAATAACGAAATTATAGTTTTTAAGTGGAAAATAGTATTTATGTAAAGAGATATATTAAAATAAAAAGTGCACAACTCTTCTTAAGTGAAAGCTAAAAAAAAAATGCTTCACGTGTCGTGCAACCTACTGATAAAGCGCCGACGATGGGTTGGGTTAGTAAAATAACGAAATGATAATTTTTCATATAATTTTTGAAAATTATATGAAATTATATAAACCCCCCACCCCACCGACGATATCATCGTCCATCGCGATGTTTTACTGTCAACATCGTCAACTGCCAATTTAGAGGACATCGCCCAACCCTAATCTGAGTGCATATTTTCGGTTTTCTAACATATTTGAAGGAATTTTGTGTAAACAAAAATAAACAAATAAATAAATAATTTTAGTTGTAATGTGACTAAATAAGATGAATATTTATGCTGCATTGCATTGTTATCCAGGTTGAGGGAATGAAAGTTGCTGCTAACGTTAGTCAAATATAGGATCTTTAACAACCCAGATACTGTTGAAAGAATATCAAGGGTGGGGGGGGTATTGTGTAAAATTGTGCATTTTAAATTGCCATCATTACATTTTATTATTTATATATACATTATATAAACAATCTGACAACCTTCACTCTAGATAGATAATTGGCATTAAAGTGTGTTCCTTCCTACAAATTACTGAAGTCAGACCGCATGTGCAAAAAGCATACAGTAAAAATCACTGTGTTGCCAGAACTCCTCTAAAGGTCTAAAGTCTCACAACCTGAGACATCACTGGAGTTATGACTGAACAATCCTGAATACAAACTAGGGCAGCAAAATATAGAGGAAAAATGTTGTTGTTGGATAATGTGAAAATGCAATATGCTATTCCTATGATGACTTCATCGGTGTGCATGGATCATTGGAACCACGGGAACCGGAAAGTTTATTGGAATAAAAAATTGCATATAGACTCACTGCGTATAACATAAACAGTTTTACTATTAGCTATGAAACGGATATTAAAATTCATATAAAAATATTTGTACAGGGCACCTGGGTAGCTCAATGGGTAAAGACGCTGACTACCACCCCTGGAGTCACGAGTTTGAATCCACGGCGTGCTGAGTGACAGGTCTACCAAGCAACCAAATTGGCCCGGTTGCTAGGGAGGGTAGATTCACATGGGGTAACATCCTCGTGGCTGTCAGTGTGGTGCGTGGTGAGTTGTGCATGGATGCCGTGGAGAATAACGTGAGCCTCCACGTCTCTGTGGTAGCGCGCTCAACAAGCCACATGATAAGATGCACGGATTGACAGACTCTCAGACAACTGAGAGTTGTCTGAGCGTTAGTATTTGCTTGCGGTCAGAAGAGTATACTTACAAAGGCAACACGGTAGACTAGGCGCAAGCCGATCTGGAACGCGCCAAAACAAAGTATACAGTGCATCCGGAAATTATTAATTTTTTTTATAAATTTGCAAAGATTTCAAACAAACTTCTTTCAAGTTGTCATTATGGGGTATTGTTTGTAGAATTGAGGAAAATAATTAATTTAATCAATTTTGGAATAAGTATACACAGCCTTTGCTCAATACTTTGTTGAAGCACCTTTGGCACCAATTACAGTCTCAAGTCTTTTTGGTGTATGATGCTACAAGCTTGGCACACCTATTTTTTGGGCAGTTTCTCCCATTTTTCTTTGCAGGACCTCTCAAGCTCCATCAGATTGGATGGGGAGCGTCAGTGCACAGCCATTTTCAGATCTCTCCAGAGATGTTCAATCAGGTTCAAGTCTCTTTTTTTATTATGAGCTCTGGCTGGGCCACTAAAGGACATTCACAGAGTTGTCCCGTAGCAACTCCTTTGTTATCTTGGCTGTGTGCTTAGGGTCGTTGTCCTGTTGGAAGATGAACCTTCACCCCAGTCTGAGGTCGAGAGTGCTCTGGAGCAGGTTTTCATCAAGGAAGTCTCTGTACATTGCTGCATTCATCTTTCCCTCTATCCTGACTAGTCTCCCAGTTCCTGCCGCTGAAATACATCCCCACAGCATGATGCTGCCACCACCATGCTTCACTGTAGTGACGGTAATGGCCAGGTGATGAGCAGTGCGTGGTTTCCTCCAGACATGATGCTTGCCATTCAGGCCAAAGAGTTCAATCGTGGATTCATCAGACCAGAGAATTTTGTTTCTCATGGTCTGAGAGTCTTTCTGGTGCCTTTTGGCAAACTCCAGGTGGGCTGTCATGTGCCTTTTACTGAGGAGTGGCTTCCGTCTGGCCACTCTATCATACAGGCCTGATTGGTGGAGTGCTGCAGAGATGGTTGTTCTTCTGGTAGGTTCTCCGCGCTCCACAGAGAAACGCTGGAGATCTGTCAGAGTGACCATCGGGTTCTTGGTTACCTCCCTGACTAAGGCCATTCTCCCCTGATCGCTCAGTTTGGCCAGGCGGCCAGCTCTAGGAAGAGTCCTGGTGGTTCCAAACTTCTTCCATTTACGGATGATGGAGGCCACTGTACTCATTGGGACCTTCAATGCTGCAGAAATTTTTCTGTACCCTTCCCCAGATCTATGCCTCGATACAATCCTGTCTCAAAGGTCTACAGACAATTCCTTGGACTTCATGGATCGGTTTGTGCTCTGACATGCACTGTTAACTGTGGAACCTTATATAGACAGGTGGTGTGTGCCTTTCCAATTATGTCCAATCAACTGAATTTACCACAGGTGGATCAAGTTGTAGAAACATTCATTCTCCCTCTCTCTCCTCAACAGTTCCCTGTAACTTTTAACTCTCTTGTCTAATGATAAAAAGGCAAATAACAATAAAACCTATAACATATACCATCTGCAAATATGCAGACATCTTATAAGAAATCCAGCGTTTTCTTCCTGTCGAGCGCACATATAATATCTTTCTCTGAAGCAAATAGAATTTTAGTCTGTATCAAAACTCAGCTCCTCTGATTTAAAATACAAGCAGGCGATTAGGGCAGTTAAACTTTCTGGAGGATTCTGCTTGCTGGATCTGCACGAGCGCATGAGAGCATCAGAGCAACAACGGAAAATCACTTCACCTGCGCTTTGAGTAAATGTCATATTCACTGTACAGTTGAAGTAAGAAGTTTACATACACTTAGGTTGAAGTCATTAAAACACATTTTTTTACCCATCCACAGATTTCATATTAACAAACTATAGTTTTGGCTAGCCGTTTAGGACGTCTACTTTGTGCATGACACAAGTAATTTGTCCAACAATTGTTTGTAGACAGATTGTTTCACTTTTATTTGACTAGATCACAATTCCGGTGGGTCAGAAGTTTACATACACCCAGTTAACGGTACCTTTTAGCAGCTTGGAAAATTCCAGAAAATTATGTCAAGCCTTTAGACCATTAGCCAAAAAGCTTCTAATAGGTGTACTCAATTGGAGGTGTACCTGTGGATGTATTTTAATGCCTACCTTCAAACTCAGGGCCTCTTTACTTGACATCATTGGAAAAACAAAAGAAATCAGCAAAACCTCAGAAAAAAAATGGTGGATCTCCACAAATCTGGTTTATCCTTGGGAGCAATTTTCAAACGCCTTAAGGTACCATGTTCATTTGTACAAACAACAGTATGCAAGTATAAACTCCACTGGACCATGTACCCAACATATCGCTCAGGAAGAAGAAACATTCTCTCTCATAGAGATTAATGTAGTTTAGTGTGAAAAGTGCAAATCAATCCCAGATACAGTTTATCCACTGTAAAACGAGTCCTATATCGACATAACCTGAAAGGCTGCTCGGCATGGAAGAAGCCACTGCACCAAAACTGCCATAAAAAGCCAGACTACAGTTTGCAAGTGCACATAGGGACAAAGATTTTACTTTTTCCACTTTTTCTTACCTCTCATCTGATGAAAAAAAAAATACATTTTAGGCCATAATGTTATGTTTGGAGGAAAAGGGATGAGGCTTGCAAGCCAAAGAACACCATCCCAACTGTGAAGCATGGGGGTGGCAGCATCTTGTTGTGGGGGTGCTTTGCTGCAGGAGGGACTGGGTCACTTCACAAAATGTCATGAGGAAGGAAATTTGTGTGGAAATATTGAAGCAACATCTCTAGACATCAGCTTGGAAGTTAAAGCTTGTCACAAATGAGTATTCCAAAAGGACATTGACCTCAAGTTGTGGCAAAATGGCTTAAGGACAACAAAGTCAAGGTATTGGAATTGCCATCACAAAGCCCTGACCTAAATCTGATAGAAAATTTGTGGGCAGAACTGAAAAAGCATGTACGAGCAAGAAGGCCTACAGACCTGACACATTTACACCAGTTCTGCCTGGAGGAATGGGCCAAAATTACAGTAACTTATTGTGAAAAGATTGTGGAAGGCTACTCAAAACGTTTGACACAAGTTAAACAATTTAAAGGCAATGATACCAAATACGAACAAATTGTATGTAAACTTCTGACCCACTGGGAATGAAAGAAAAGCTGAAATAAATTATTCTTTCTACTAGGGATGTCACAATATGAATTTGTGATTATTGTCTGATAAAAAAAAAAATCATTTTAAATCACGATTTCACTATTTTTACGATTATCTGCAAATGTACATATTATGCAACAATAAAACCCTCCACAAACATATCAAAACTTAAGTTTTATTGCAGCATTCGTTAGGACATGCAATTAACATAGATATTCCTACTTTCAAGTTGAAAACAATTAGGTAAAGTACTTGTATTTAAGTATTTGCAATTTTCTCGGTCTCCCCTCTGACACCAAAACGTACTGTACATTTTCAACAAAAAAGTATGAATAACCTTTCAATAAATAAAAAGGAAATTAAATATAAATTAAAAAGAAATAACCAAAAACAACTATAACTTAAACCATATGTTTAATATAAAACGGTGTCAGGCTAGGAGAACCTTTTTTCTTTATTGAGTAATCTAACGATCAGCCGGATAATCACAGCACTTTTACGCACACTGAAGTCTTATTTAAGTAGGAAAAACTATTCGCATTCACACTATAAAGCTGAACTCCTCCTCTTTTAAATTTAAAATAAACAACTTAAGATTTAACTTACCAAAAGGTAAGTAGTAGATTACATATATTTGCTGTGTTTGTAAAATTATTACCTTCATCTGGGCATGAATCTCTGGATAGTGATCCCTCAGGTGCAGGAACATTTTAGATGTGTTCACCGCTTTTGCTGGCACTTTTCGTCTGCACATTTTGCATACCGGATACCCGTCTTGAACAACTCCAGTGACTTTTTTTTTAGATGGCAAAAATGCTCCCAAATAGCTGATTTAATTTGCTTCTTCGGCAGATACAACTCTGCCGAGATCACGTTGTTCCACCATGTTTTCATTTTGAGAGTTTCACATGCGCTGAAAGTTAACGTTCAGCATGCGCCCCGCCTGACACTGACCTAAGACAGAGAATGTTTTCTACGATTAAATGTCAGGAATTGTGAAAAACTGAGTTTTAATGTATTTGGCTAAGTTGTATGTAAACTTCTGACTTCAACTGTATGTACAATAAGTTCGTAATATAAAATGATTTGGTCTTTTATGAGAAAACGTATTTGCTATGCCATCCATGGTTGCTGAACATGCAAATAAATTACTAAAATTGGATGACTAAAGAGAAATTTGAAACTAGCCTACCATTTAAAACTAAATCTTTTCTAAAAAGATTCTTTTTAACAAAGAAAAAGTTGTGAAATTAAACATTGTGCTACATAAGAGTTTATTTATTTTTTAGCAATTTTATGTACCATCATTTTCCAGAAACGTAAGCACAGTGTAGTTCTAGCGGGAAGATTAGCAGCTGTGCATCATCGCACCATTAGCTAGTTAAACTCCTAGTCAATCACATGTAAGCCGATACTTTATAAGTCTGCTCACAATCTATCACATTGCTGTTTCAGTGTGCTAACATGGCAACCACCACCAGTTGAGTCCCATCCTGCACAGGGGTAGGCTCCTCGCCCCTGCCTCCTATCTCCGGCAGGATATGACAGTTCAGAGTACAACTACTTCGGACCGCCAGACCGGGCTTATGCCAAAGAGATACATTACATTTCTGTTTTATATTCATCAAATAAATGTCATCTTAAATTTCATTCCAGTCTGCGAGTCTTTCTGATAGAAATGAAGTCAAGCCTGGTGAAAATCACATTGTTGAGATTAATAAAAAAAAAAACACAGATAAGTCGCACACTGTACGATTTTGGCCACGATTCTGCAATCTGAGAAAAAAATTCAGGAATCCTAAAGGATTTCTGTCGTCACAGGGCAAAATTAACGTTCAGTGTGAACGTTCACAGAAGGCCAATCAATAGCATTTGCGATGATCTTCAGCCTCCGACGAAGTTCTGGCAGTGTCCGAAATTTAGCATCCCAGCCGTATAGTGTGACTGCTATTACGACGGCCAGATGAGATATTCCGCACCTCTCATGCACCCTTATGCATTCGGAAAAAAACCTGCTCCATGTCTGCACCATCATAGCAACATTTGTGCCCAGTTATCACTCTACTCAAGCTCTTTCAATGTTTTTTGTGTTCTTTTAATTTTACATAAAAAAAATTTTTAATAAATAAATAAGCGAGAAAAGTGTAACACGTCAGCAATATGAAACATTCTCTGAATTAAATAAATACATAGCTTAGGCTACAAAACGAAAATAAATAAATTATTGCATTTTCTTAACACTTTTTTTCTTTACATTTAGCATGCATTTTCTTTACAATGTTATATTAATTACTATTTTACTTTTAATAAATTTACTTTAAACGTCTGTAAACTTCTTTAGTTAAGATTCACACCACTCCAATTTTATTTAAAAATAAATAAATACAATTTAAAGATTAAACAATTTATCCTGGTAAGTATTTATGGAACGTTTTAATCAAAATCAGCAAATACAGATGGATTAAATTTCTGTCATGTTTATGCATCATCCATAGGGAATTTGCAAGCATGATATATTATCAGCCTATTAGCTTTCAGTAATCATCTACAGTATAACAGCTTTTCATATAATGATTGTGTTTCATGAAAACTATGCGACTAATCTATTTATAACAGATGTAACTCTGTATGAAAGTCCCAAGAGATCAGCAGTTACAGAAATCCTCAAACCAACCCATCTAGCACCAACAATCATGCCATGCTCCAAATCACTGAGATAAAATTTTTTTTTAATTTTTTTAACACCAGCAGCGTTTCTGCTGCAGAAACTACTGCGCACTATACCGAAAATAAAGTTATAAAATGGTTCATCGGGAGTGAGCAATTGTTAAGTGTTACAAACGTGATCGTCATGAAATCATATTTACATGATGCTGGTGTAATCTAATGCAGTCTTGTAGAATTATTTCATGTACTGACAGCCAACACAATGAGCTCTGCTCATTTTTAAACAATATTATTTAGTGAAAGGGCAAGAACGATGAGCCTGAATGTCGTTTTGCACAACAGAAGATGGTTTGATCACTCAGTTTGGCTCAATCACACTTAAAAATATAGCTTAATAATAGTCAGAAATAAGTAATTATGCACAACCTTTGAATAGCGAAATCTCTTTGTTCATACAACAGCCACAAACTTTGTGTCGAGTACTTTCCTTACAAAAAGGACGCACTTCCAATATGTTAAATCAACATATTCACCAGCAGCCAGGTACAGCATCCCATGTTTTTTCTTTTAATGTTTCTCCATTAATTAATCCTTATACTGTAAAAAGTTGAGAGTAATAGAGCACTTCTATAAAGTGTCCTTCAATACAAGACTGAGGTAAGTTGTGAATTTACCAACCACACATGCGGTCACATGCTTTTATTTACCTCAGCTGTTAGCACTCGGCTGTATGTGTATTGCTGATGTTAACTCTTTAAACCTGCTCTCTATTTAATAGTATATAATAGGGTAGTTTTATTTAGTTTATTTAAGACTATGACTTGTAGTATACGCTAGTTTTATAAATGATAGTTTAGTTTAATGATAAAACCGTATGTCTGCTTAACCTAAATAATTACATTTTAAAATATACATTTAAAATGACATTTTACAAATAATTACAAAAACACACTAAACTAAAAATACATGGTTATTTTGTGCAATATCAGTTTTTTTATGTAAACAGTCAACAGTGTACTGTCGTGTACTGCTTCAGTGTGAGCAGCACTGTAAAAATAGACTGAACGCCTAAACTCCCGATGCTCTGCTGCTTCTGATGTAAATACACTCATTTGTTAACATGAATGCCGAAAGAAATAAGCACTGTCTGCTTCTGTCCTGCTAAAAAAAAAGGCATAAGAGAGGCACGGAGGGAGAGTAGTGTGGCAAAAGGAACTCTTTGGAAAATATTTGCGATTGCATCCAAATTGGTGAAAACAGAACATTTACGTATGATACATTTGAGAATGAGAATAAAATTACAAGAACACCATTGGGAGGGCATCAGTTTCCTGGTGGGCTGAGGACAGGCAGAGAAAGTGTTACAGAGGGCAACATTTCTGTAACGTATAGAAAACATTGGGAAAAGGTTTCCTTGTTGTTTTGACTGACGGGGCGAGCGGAACAGCTGCTATTCCCGAGTAAAAATGGACAAGACCACTATCACACCACCTTATATGGCAGTGTTTCTCCTATCTGCCCACAGAGCAAGCGAGAGAGAGAGAGCGAGAGAGAGAGAGAGAGAATGAGGGGAGCTAATAAGCTTTGGAAAGGATTAGAATGTAGCTTAGTTTCAACTGCGACGCTAAAGTCAATGTAAAAAAACAAAAAACGTTTATATGTTCATCTTCTCTCCTGCAATGATGTTTTACCCTTCGACGTGAATATACAGTATATACAGTACTGTCAATTGTTGTTCATGTATCCAACATTGTCTGTGTACATGCTTTTAACTTTTGCTGCAACACTGTGATGAAGGCATCCGTTAACCAATGATAATTTCTGAGGCAGTTCCAGTGCTTTCGGAAATCCAAGTCGCTATATGCCTGATTTAGCCCATTTAAAACTTTCCCATCTCTTTTCACAATCTTTAAACTCATCTTATGCATTCCTCTCAGTCAAACGCTCCGTCAGACCTTCTCTTATGAGTAAGCACCCATAGAACAGTAATTGTAACTGAGGTCTGTGGAATATAATTTGATCATGGTCCAACAAACCATTTCTTTTTGTGCTGGGGCCTCTCTTGAAAGTAATATACAATTATGCTGAGTAATGGAAATAAAGTGCTCCACTAATAAATTGTATGTAGTGACTATTTAGTGGATTAAAATGTACTGATGATGACTTGAATGCAGGGTTCCTTCTCCGTAGTTTAGCTAATGGATGCGCACAGACACAAATCAGTGACATCAGTGCCTGAGAGGGCCAATGTTTCCACCTGTGCAACCCAATTAAATGGTTAGTTCTCCCAAAAATTCTCACATCATTTACTCACCCTCATGACAACCCAGATGTGTATGACTTTCTTTCATCTGCTGAACTCAAATGAAGATTTTTAGAAAAATATTTCAGCTATGTAGGTACATACAATGCAAGTGAATGGGTGCCAACATTTTTGATCTCCAAAATCCACATATGGGCAATATAAAAGTACTCCAGACAACTCTAGTGGTTAAATCCATATCTTCTGAAGCGAAATGATAGGAGTGGGTAAGAAACAGATCAATATTTAAGTCCTTTTCTTTCACTTTCTCCTTCTGTTTTTAGTGATTCATAGACTTTGTGCATATCACCCCTACTGGGCAGGGAGGAGAATGTACAGTATGACAAAGAATTACTTAATTATTGATCTGTTTCTCACCCACACCTATCATTTTGGTACTCACCAAAACAGAAACAGAAAACTCGTTTTATTTTTAACTCCATATCAACAGTTTATTTCAATGTTTTCATCAAAACGGTGTTTAAATAAATGCATTAATTAAAACTTTTATCAAATGAAAAAATTATCATTTTCAACATAATATTTTATTATTTTTATCAATTGAAGTCGTTTTATACAGCACAATCCCAAATACAGCACTGGAGTTATATTTTGTCAAATACAGTGCAGCATAACAGAGAATCATATATGTGAGATACTGCTTAAATATATAATACAATTACTATTGATTTAATATTATTAGTAGTAGTAATACAGTGAATATTAAAGTAGAGATATATTTCTGTTATACAACTTTTTTTTATTTCAATTGAGCTTTTATTTTGACAGAGCTTTTATTTTTAAGTGTTTGTGTAATGACAGTAGCTTTTCAGTCCAGAAAAACGGTTGTACTATGTGATTCAAACTAGGGCATAACGTGATTTTAATTTGTGCACTGAATGTTTACGTAATGACATTCACACGTCAGACGTTAAAGGTTTTTGGTATCGGAGCATTTTTACGAGTACGAGCGCGGTATCAGACCCAATTCCGATACCAGTATCGGTACATCCCTAATATGTATACTGTATATACTCTATATATACACAGTATATATGATGTGAGATCCAGCTTTTGACACTTAGGCCAATTGAGGGACTCAACAACAATTATGCAATTCTTTGATTAGGCAACTAATAACAGCTAAATGTTTCAGTTCAGGAGCCAATTGTTGCAAAGAAATTTTATTAGTCTAAAATAAATCTCACTTCACTGATGCCTTGTGGTGTTTGTTTTGACACGTGAGACTACACTCTGCATGGAGCGGAACACTTCAGATGTGAATTTAAAACATCAACAAAAAAAAGGTATGTATGCGGTACACAACAGTACACATTGTCATATCATTATAAAGTAATTCATTTTTTGACTAGATGCTGCATTAGTAGAGAACAGCAGAATGTTTGCTGACAAGGCAGAGGGGACGCTAATATTAAAACTAACCTCAAGCGATTAGAACAATGTGACAACAATACACACAAGTCCTGCCCAAATGTTTAAATGTCATGATTGTTACCATCTATTTGCATTAGTTTATATCCAGCTGGTCAGGTTTATGCATTTATTAGCCACCTATGTTGCATATTTAAAGCTAGTGAGGTGAGAAAGCAAATTAATATCTTCATTCAGCCGAGAGAAAGGAATTTTAAAAAATCAGAAACGCATCTGATTTCAATAAAAAAAAATTATCCTCACTGTAATTTGATGACTTCAGATCGAACACATTCTTGTGCTAAAAAAGGCTAGACACAGCACAACAAATACAATTGAACAGAAAGCAGGTGTCTCAATATGCTTTAAAAGTTCTTTTTAGTTAGACACATCATCTAAAAAACAGCGCTCTTGCATTAGACGATGAATAAACAAAAACAAAGGGAAGCAAAGACGTTCGTCTAGTGCGCGTTTACATGGAAACAAATGGATGGTTGCAAAAGCTTTTAGTGTGAACAGCCCCTACAGTTGGTGGTGGTCTTGCTCTCTTATAAGCATATCTCAGATTAAGCAATGAGTTGTTTAAATGCTTTGTCAGGAAAGATAATCAACTTGGAAATGTGTGCCACGAGATCCTCGCTTTTCGTGCCATTCTGTTGGTTTGAACAGCCCCTAGCCTGAGCTCATAGTCTGAGCCACTTCACCACCGAGTTCAGCCGAATACCACTGCTATCTGTGAATATTGCTACTCTACATACAACTGTACTGAATAAAAAAAACAATGTGGTATTTCGCTGTTATTATGAAGCTTGAGTCAAGTAGTAGGAATCAGTGATGGGAGAATCGATGGCAGAAAGTAATTCAAATTATGGTTGTTTGTTACCAAAGTAAACTAAATAAAATACATATATCCCTATAAGCAAACAGGGACAGATCCTTTATTGCGGGAAATCCGCCACGGCAATAATTCGTTTCTCCTCCATTTTGTCTTAGGAACTATTGTTTGGTGGGAACCAATGTTTACACTGTTGTGTTCTCTAGACTTCACTAAAGCGGAGCACTACTATATTGCAATAGGTTGCCACCGAACCACGTCAAAGCTCATTATATTGTTATTGTTATATTGTTAACCATAATGTTGCCCGCATTTGAACTTTCCTCTGATCCCCAAAACGTCCAAGGCACGTCGGCCATGGACGCACCGCTTCTCACCGCCGAGAAACGCTGCCTGCCATAGAAAACGAATGACTTCCGGTCAACTTCACGCTTTCGACGCCTCTGGTCTGAACGCACCATGAGTGTCACATTGGTTGCCTAGCTAGCAACATATTCTAACACCAAACTCCACTGAAGCTAACATAGTAGAGTTGTACCTAAGAAGGCCATTCCAAATTGGTTCCTTATGAGATTCCATTTAAGTTACAATGCCGTCTTAGAAGACAGCTGCCTATTTAGGCAGTATACAGCATAAGGCAGCTTATTCTAGGTTTTGGAACACAGCCAATGTGATAGAATGCCATACTTCAGTTAGATCCAGTAACCCCTTAAAAAATCAGCTGCATCATTTATGAAAATTGACTAGTGCTACATTAGAACAATAAACAACTACTCATCAACAATTTCCAACAGATTTACAAGAGTCAGCAGAGACCCTTCTTCCTTTGATTCAAAGATGAACGCACATACACGCACATAAACTTGGGCTCGATGGGAATGTGAGAGGTATGCCACATCTCTTTCTCTCTCGGACACACTCACACATACCTAAAAAAAAATGCACCAGGCATGAAATTGAATGGTGACTGTAAATCCCTAAGAATCTGCCCAACAACTCCTTTTGTGTTCCATGAAAGAAAGCGAGTCATACAGGTTTGGAACAAATTATATAATAACACGTAAATTATATCACAATTTTCATTCGAAGGTGAACTATTCCTTTAACATTTCAGCAAGACAGACCTCAGTAAGAATACAGAGCAGCTGTTTTATAGCATAATGCAACATATCCCATTAATCACGAATCATATCCCAAGATCATGAATCTTATCCCATTCTAATGCAACACTGTAAAATCAACAGCATGAAGCAGCCCAGCATTACATACCAACCCTGTCAGATCACCCAAGTGTGTTCAACAGCAATATCCTCCATTAGTTAATCTGACATTTTAATTAGTCAAATCAGTTCAATTGTGTCTCATCCTTGAACATATGCTGATACTTAAACTGACAAGATTACATTAACACACAGAGGGCATGTCCCAAGCTGAATACGTTAGTGGAAATTAAGAAACAGTCAATGATCATTCAAAACATCTGGTCATAAATTACATTCACAACAATCAGTACAAGTCAAAATGGGAAACAGCTTGTGAAATTTGATAAACTTCTACAAAACTATTCAAACAGAAATTATTCTGGTCTACAAGACACTGTAGTCGACTGAATAACTGTTAAGAAACAGCTCCAGAAAACTCAGTAATATCAAATATAATTTTTCAAAAGTAAATATATTTAAAACAATATAATAAATATATAATAAGTCTTATCTCTGAAAATTAGAATTAGCACTTCATACACACACACACACACACGTTCACTAAAGAGGGTACATCTTGCATTCAGCATGCCAATCAGATAAAACATAATGACGACGCATAACAAGGGTGTGGAACTTCTCGGCAGCACAATTGCAAACCATAAAAAGTCTGACTGGTTAGAAAAGGGCCCTATAATTTCCATGATGTGGAAAACACGGACGCTATTACAGAATCCAGTCAGAAAATCTGAATAACTATACATTGCAGATTGTCATGGAATTCATCAATATCCATTTAATTAAATGATATGTAAGCCATTTAAGTATCTTCAAAGCAAGAGTGCCTTTTTTACTGAAAAATGTTCAATGATTTCATAATTACTATGATGCTCTAATGCAATAAAACTGAATTTGAAAATTTTTTATAAAAAAGGATTTCATAGGGCTCTAATTATCAGACTGATCTCACAGTGAAATCAGAAACAGTAGGTTGACTTTTCTTTAGCTGTTATTGGTCTGTGCTTGCCGAAATGCGAAACAGTGCCCCCAGTGACCAATGCGGTAACTGTTTTTGGGCGAATGGGTGCACTCTATTTTCTGGGTAAAATGTCCACAGATGGGTACCAAGAGCAAGTTGTTTTCAACTGTACAGGATGTAATACAGTGAAGACGAATGCATTTTTATTTATAAATGAAAAAAACTAAACCTAACCATCTGTGGAGTATACATTGTAATGTTGGAGGGAACAATGAAACCTTATTATTTTCCTTGAGGTTCACTATAATGTTAGTAATGTTGTTTGAACACAAAAAAATAAATTAAACAGTCATAGTATATGGTGGACATAATTATATATAATGATGGACAAAATGGAATACATAGACTATCAATTAATTGCCAGCAAAAGCCTACATCAGCCAAATAACAAAGGACCATTGCATCTATGTGAACTTCTACAGTTAATCCAAGATGGACTTAAAATACATTAGTCATTAATCTTACAGTTCGTACAAAATCTTTTTGTTTAAGCACTGGCCCTTAACACTTATATAATTTACAAATTTTAAACCATGCACACACACACACACACACTACACACAAAAAAATAATATTGCCATTATATTCATGTTGTTTAGCCAGAGGGGAACTGGCCCCCATTGTGAGCCTGGTTTCTCCCAAGGTTATTTTTCTCCATTAACCAACATCTTATAGAGTTTTGTGTTCCTTGCCACAATCACATTCGCTTTGCTCACTGGGGTTCTAAATAGAATTATTATTTACTTATTTTTATACACAATTTACAATCATATTTTTTTCAAACTGCACAATGGTGACTCCAAGACATTATAGATATTCCTGCCAGTAGCCGACCCATCAGTGATGTAAGCACTATGGAGCATTTACGCAAGAAGTTGGAAGCGCATGCTGTTTTAAAACAGAGGAAAGAACGTCACACTAGAGTTAGTTCATTTAAAAATGCATTCCACAGCTGGCCAGAAGCAACGATTTAAAGTTAAAAATGTTTTCATTATCGATTTGTTTCTTACGCCAACCTATCGTTTGCTTCAGAAGACATTCATTGATCGAATGGACATTCATGTGGATTACTGTATGCTGCCTAAATATGACTTTTTAAACCTTCAAATAGCCAGCAGCCTGATGGCACCAGTTTACTTAAAGTACATTGTATGAACAAAAAGAGCTAAAATCTTTACTTCGCTTCTGCTGAAGAAGAAAAGACATATACATATGGAATGGTTTAAAGGCATGTAAATCATGAGAATTTAAATTTTTGGTTGAACTAACCCTTTAAAATCTTAATCTTTTCATTGGTATAAAGCAAACTACAGTAACAATAGTACAACTTTCAGAGTTGAAGTACCTCAGAACTTAAAGTATGTTGTGGAGTCAGGGATAATCAAATGCAGCCATGGGGCAAGTGGGGTTATGAAGTGGGTGCAAATTGCCTGGCGTCATCATACATATATTCTCTGCAATTTAAACGTGATTGATGTCCATTTTACATGAAAAAAGTATATATTCTTTTGAGATATTTTCTGTCTATTTTTCATCAGTCATAATGTTTTCATTTTATAAAAACTAAGGCATTGAGGGGCATAGCATCTAATATAATGGCACATACATGACAGTAGATAGGCTTTTATGACTACCCTTGTTTGAGAAAGGAAGTTTTAAGTTCTGAAACTTACAGTATGTTTTAATAGTACAATGACCTCTTACATGTCAAAATATGATTCCTCATTCCATGATCCTTTTAGTAATACCAGTTGTTGTGGTCCTGACAAACAAAGACATGAGAGCAAAGCAAGAAAAAGTTCATTGCGGCTTGGACTGGACTACATTTCAACAAAGGCATGAGGCATGAAGCTGCAATAAACAAAGAACCATTTGTTCACAGATTGCTTAGCTGAATACAGAAACATATTTGTAAAATAGAAACATATTTGTAAAGCACTCACAGGTTACATAATAAAACGGTACTTCTGAAACCACTGTTAGGCCGTTTGTGATGTGGTTGATTCCAGTGTTTACAGAATGAAGCTCTGCAGCAAGGGGAAACCGCCCACTTATCCTGCTGTCTTTGATCATGGGGACTCAGGATGCATCGGAAAGGTGAAAAATTCTGCCTTCTAGGGCTGTATACAGAGGTAGGTAGGCATCAAGGCACACCGAATCCAGTATGTGCATCACATACTGTCAACTAAGATACTTTTACCTGAGCCATTAATGCTCTGTTCCTAATTACTCAGAAGCTCCAGGAAAATGATAACACTGCTTGGCTAAGCGCAAAATAAGATGTCAACCGATATGTCGGTTTTCCAATTAAATGGCATCGATAGTTGACCTTTTTTGCTATCGGAAAAAACAATGCGATAGTTTCTGAATGTTTTTTGCTGTTGTTGTCTTTTTATTCCACCGTGGCCAGCGCTTGAGGTTTCTACAATTGGAACTCCTTGGTTCTACAGTATGATAAAATCCTCTAGAGCAAGAGTCTTCAAAAGGGGGTATGTGACCCCTAGGGGTCCGCAGTGGTGCCGCTGAAGGATCCGCAAATTACTGTTTGATCCTGCACCGGCACTCGTAATAATCACTCGCAAGCAAGTGAGAGACAGTACCACCGCTCCCTATACGCATATTACGCATTTTGCGTAGGGCACCAACTCCATAGGAGGCACCAGAAACTTCACTGGCTTCCCTTACTTGCACATTATATGTTATTCATGGGCTCCGTAGTAGTCGCAGAACACAAACGATCGCCTCCCGCTGCCACGTCCCTGGTGAGAGAGGAGTATGTATTTTAGTCCATCCACATTCTGAAGCCCCTCCAACCTGCATGCCAAATCTTCCTCTTGCAGTAATACTTCCTCATATTCGTGCATCCGGTTTTATTTAATGAACTTAATGGAATGCCGAACATTGTTAAAGTTCAACATAATTAGCCCATCGCCCATGCTCATTATAAGCCGCTCATAACGCAAATGTTAAGCACCGCTGCAGTAGAGGGCTGCGTAAGTAAACGCATCTGCTATGCGTTTTCGCGGTGTGCAAATGTTAGCCTACAGTTTCTTGTATTATTAGTTGCTTTTTGCTTTCAGAACAACGGCCTATACTTACTTAATATACAGCATAGACCTATGTGTAACATGTCTAAATACAGTGCATCCAGAAAGTATTCACAGCGCTTCACTTTTTCCACATTTTGTTATGTTACAGCCTTATTCCAAAATTGATTAAATTCATTATTTTCCTCAAAATTCTACAAACAATACCCCATAATGACAATGTGAAAGAAGTTTGTTTGAAATCTTTGCAAATTTAGTTAAAAACAAAATGGTTTATTTTTTAAATCACATCTACATAAGTATACAAGCCTTTGCTCAATACATTGTTGAAGTGCCTTTGGCACCAATTACAGCCTCAAGTCTTTTTGTGTATGATGCTACAAGCTTGACACACCTATTTTTAGGCAGTTTCTCACATTCTTCTTTGCAGGACCTCTCAAGCACAATCAGGTTGGATGGGGAGCGTCGCTGCACAGCCATTTTCAGTTCTCTCCAGAGATGTTCAATCGGGTTCAAGTCTGGGCTCTGGCTGGGTCACTCAATGACATTCACAGAGTTGTCCCATAGCCACTCCTTTGTTATCTTGGCTGTGTGCTTAGGGTCGTTGTCCTGTTGGAAGATGAACCTTCACCCCAGTCTGAGGTTCAGAGCACTCTGGAGCAGTTTTTCATCAAGGATGTCTCTGTACATTGCTGCATTCATCTTTCCCTCGATCCTGACTAGTCTCCCAGTTCCTGCCGCTGAAATACATTCCCACAGCATGATGCTGCCACCACCATGCTTCACTGTAGGAATGGTATTGGTCAGGTGATTAGCGGTGCCTGGTTTCCTCCAGACATGACGCTTGCCACTCAGGCACCTCCCTGACTAAGGCCCTTCTCCCCCGATCGCTCAGTTTGGCCGGGCGGCCAGCTCTAGGACGAGTCCTGGTGGTTCCAAACTTCTTCCATTTACGGATGAGGAAGGCAGCTGTGCTCATTGAGACCTTCAATGCTGCAGACATTTTTCTATACCCTTCCCCAGATCTGTGCCTCGATACAATCCTGTCTCAGAGGTCTACAGACAATTCCTTGGACTTCATGGCTTGGTTTGTGCTCTGACATGCACTGTTAACTGTGGGACCTTATCCAGACAGGTGTACGCCTTTCCAAATCATGTCCAATCAACTGAATTTACCACAGGTGGACTCTAATCAAGTTGTAGAAACATCTCAAGAATGATCAGTGGAAACAGGATGCACCTGAGCTCAATTTTGAGTGTCAGGGCAAAGGCTGTGAATACTCATGTACATGTGATTTTTTATTTATTTTTTTTTTAAATACATTTGCAAAGATTTCAAACAAACGTCTTTCACATTGTCATTATGGGGTATTCTTTGTAGAATTTTTAGGAAAATAATTAATTGAATTTAATCCATTTTGGAATAAGGCTGTAACAACAAAATGTGGAAAAAGCGAAGCGCTGTGAATACTTTCTGGATGCACTGTATATAGTTACAACTGTGATTATCAAGCTGCCATAGGCTACACTGAAGGTGACTGTCAAATCAACATAACTAAAGGTGTATGCAGTAATTTTGTCCTCATTACGTTTTCAACCTATGGAAAATAACTATAATTTTGAAACGCATGTATAAAATCGATCAATAACATGATGAAGACTGTAGGTATAGGCCTATCAGTAACCTTATAAAAGTTAATTTTTTTTCTGCATGGACAATCTGTCTTTCTGTTTGTCTGTCTGTTTATGTGCCTATTTGTAACTTTTTTTGTTTTTTGTAGGAGGTGTGGCACAGTGATTAAAAAGGAAAATAAAAAATAGCACTTTGTGTAAAAAAGGTTGCAGACTTCTGCTATACTTAATTTAATGATTAATTTAATGGCTTTGCAATGTAAACATAAAATATGTACATACAATAATATGGTACCATACACATTTTTATAGGCATAAAATACAACAAAAATGTTCAGACAATATGCAACAGGGGTCCCTGCTCCATCTCTCTACATACCAAGGGGTACTCCTTGACCTGAAATGCTCTAGAGGTTAAATAAAACCAATCACTGACACCTTGTGGAATTTGTTGCGTCACATGACTAGGCTATGCAGAGACACTTGAACACTTCAGAAGCTAATTTAAAACACAGACAGAGAAAAGCCAAGGTATGTATATAGTACAGATTATTATTTCAGATAGTCATGGTATAATAAATAAATTTTTTAAGACAACCAACATTTAATAGAAGGTGGTTTGATAATTCTAATGTTTGTAACTAATTGCTGTACTGGAGAACTGCATTGCCGACAAGATAGAAAGGATGCTAACATTAGCTGTTCAAATGGTTATGTTAACAAGTGAAGGATGGAAACTGCTTACCATTTGTCTTAAATTAGTTGTTTTGAAAAAAAAAAAAAAAAATATGTACTTCTGTATTTGTGCATATTTATATTCAGATGGTTATGGGGCATTCAAATTGTTATAGTCAGCTTATAAAACTGTGCACTCAGAAGAGGTTTTGCTGCAAAGTTGATAAATAAGTTAATCATCAGTAGTAAATCATAATTTCATGTTAATGCCAACCTTATGAAAATGTTGCCCGAGTTTTCGGTTTTAGGCCGATCATTTGCTTCAGAAGACAAGTGCAAGAACAGTACAATACAGTCCATTTTATATTTTTTGGACTAACGTTTTCCAAAATTTATGTTATGAGGTAGTTATGTGGAAAAGAAACTTAAGATCACTGTAAAATATATAAATCTGGGGATCATGAGAGGGCACATTGTTTAAATTGTATATTAAATATACAATGTATTTATGTGAGGGGAAATGTATATCATATTTACAAATGTCAATCTTATATCACATTTAAAAAGAAGACTTCAGTTGACTTTTTTTTTTCCGCTCTCCTTTTTTCTCTCTTGTGCTTCATTTATATATGATAATTAAATAATATAATCAGTAGTGAAGCACCGATTGCAATTTTCTTGGCCGATTCAGAGTTCCGATTTTTTTGCTAGTGTGACCTGCCAATACCGATTTTTTCCGATTCCGATTTTCTTTCTAAGAACTATTATTGACCGCATATACAAACAAAATCTACCTTTCTTCAATGCAAAATTTTATTTTCATAATAAAATAAATTATTAAACATTACAATTTCCCCCAAACTGAACTAAGTATACAGGATCTTCTCTCACTTAAACAACTCTCAAAATAAAGTGCTCTGTGACTGGAAAGAGGTAGAAATAACAATTAACTGCAAATGAGTTGTCAAAACAGATGTCATTTTCCACTATTTTTATAAATGGACATTTTTCTAATTTTCTACTCGTCTAACAAAACAATTCCAAAGATTACAAACCTATGAACAAAACTGAAGTGTCCAATACGCTCAACATTGACATTAAGCTTACGTTAGATGTCCAAATATCAGTTGTAAAACTGATTGCTGTTTCGGGATCGGCTTGTAACCATACCTGTCAACACTCTCAACAGTCTCCCGTATTTCACACCCATCTCCCACCCCTCTCATATTTTGTTATTTCTCCTGGGAAACTCCCGTTATTTGTATGGCCCAAACCACGTTATATGAATAATCACATCACTATATTATTCCAAGGTTGTCCAGTTGCCAGATCTTGTATGAAACGCATCCTTCTCACACATTCAACACATCATACAAATTTCTAATAATTTGTGACCTCAACCTGGCAACCAAAACCCAGCTGCTCTGTTGAAATCTGCGCAGGAAGTAGACGCGGGAAGTTGAATCAAGCATCACTGGTAGATTGGAGGAGAAGACTCCTCCAATCTACCATCCATCCATCCATCCATCTTCAACCGCTTATCCGAAGTCGGGTCGCAGGGGCAGCTGCTCCAGCAGGGGGCCCCAAACTTCCCTATCCCGAGCCACATTAACCAACTCTGACTGGGGGACCCCGAGGCGTTCCCAGGCCAGTGTGGCGATGTAATCTCTCCACCTAGTCCTGGGTCTTCCCCGAGGCCTCCTCCCAGCTGGACGTGCCTGAAACACCTCCCTAGGGAGGCGGCCAGGGGGCATACTTACCAGATGCCCAAACCACCAGTGAAAAAAAAAAATAAATAAATAAATAAATATATAAATATATATATATATATATATATATATATATATATATATATATATATATATATATATATATAAACACACACATGTAAATTTAACAACAGCTGGATGGAAGAATTTAATTTCATATCCCGAAGCCATATCAACAATACCCACGCCTTTTGCAATGTGTGTTGCACTGATTTTAATATCGGACATGGTGGGAAAAAGTACGATACTCAGCACATTAAATCACAACGCCTGCCTCTGCCATCCAGCACCCCCCCCTTCCCCTCTCCCGGATTTGTGTACCCAAATGTTGACATGTATGCTTGTAACAGACTGCGTGTGTGACATGACACGAGATTAAACAACTCGGGCAAAGCGACGTCGGAAAAGTACCACCTACTCTGTATCGAGGAAATGTATCAGATTTCTGAACCCTCTGTCCTCAACTAAGGAGAACGGCTGGTCATCCAGGGCCATGAATTCCATAATTTTCCTCTTAATTGCTTTGGTCTTTTCGCTGTTCATACCAAGGAAAGATAGGAGAGGCTGCTGACTTGTGGCTGGCTCTGAGCTCTGGCTAGCTTTAGGCGCTTTCACTTTTTTAGCTTCTTTTTTTAGAATGGTGTTTTAAGTGTCTAATGGTGATGGTGTTTTAAGTGTCTAATTAGGTTTTTTGTTCCGAACGTTATTGTGGTGGTTCCCCCGCGGTTTACTTTAGCCTTAAAATGATTACAAATTGTGAACTTTATGTATTCTTCACTCACAGTGAAGATCTTCCACGCCAATGACATGTTTACGTGCGGCTGTGACGTTATTGCTTGCGCCACTGGCAACAAAACGGACCGGCTTGGAATCGGAAAGACGTGACCGGTCCGGGCCGAGCATGCGGAAAACATATAAAATATATCCAGCCAAAGTTACCTTGACCATTGTCTCCACATGCACACGCTGCAGAAGTGGACCAGGTCTTTTGAAAGAGCTTCAATGATTCTCTCCGTCCGAGAAGTAGAACCAAAACAGCAGTGGCTGCTAAAAGACATAAACAATGTACGTAGCTCTACCAACACAAGACACAGGAAGTTTAGAAGTCTTTTAGGACTGCTGTTCAGCACAGCAGTCGCTCAGATTCATTATCCAACACTGTGTTAGATGCTGGAAAGCAACAGCATTGATGCTAGACCTATGAAATCACATCTCCTCTCCTGCAACAGAACAGACTAGGGGTCTTTTCAGGGCCGATACCAATAACAATTATTAGTAATCAAGGAGATTGATAACCGATATTTGGGGGCGATATACATTTGCACAACTCCAACACATAATGCAACTCCAACACAAAACATCCTTTAAATGAATATAATTTTTTATTTTATGAAATACTGCAAAACAGAACATTTTACCATTATCTTTTGACAAATACTAGAACACAACATAACTTTTTTTTTATATATATAAAGTGGAGGGAGCTCCTAGCAGCATTTATTTTGAACTGAAACTTTAAATATATAAAAATAATAAATACGTTTGCTACACCTCCTAATGTTGGTTAACTACTACTAAAAATGCCATCATCAGCTATAAGATGTAAAAACACAAACTCATACGGGAGAGTACTCTGTTAAATCAGTCCATATATCTGCCGCCCATCTATGTTGCTGCTCGCAGTATTTCGCCGTATTGGTCTAATGTCGTTGAAACAACTGCATCTGCAACTCATGTCCCTGGCTGGGGGAAAGATGCAGCGCACGCGGAGGGCATTATTGAAGTGTGTTTGGTGAAAGACAAAAATAACAAAAAATATAGCGCTGAAAGTTCAGTGCTATCTACGCCCCAGAGAGCCTGCTGTGTAAACAGCTCCACTGTTTTGTCGCGCTGCTCTGTCATGATGTCTCACTAATTGGTGACAGCTGCCATTAAGTATTGTGATGTTTATTGCAATTTCAGTATCTACATTCTTACCTTTGAAACCAGCTCGTCTACTTGGTGATTAATCTTTCTCTCACTACTTTCCTCTTCCCACCTCTCACTCACAAATTCGGAGTAGCGTTGATAGGCCATTTGCTCGTGACAGATAACCAATCTGATAAACTGTGGGCTGGACATTGAGCCAGGCTACAAACTGTAACCTTTCAGAGAGAGGCAGTGGCGTCAGAGCCAACGGAGTTAAAATTTACGGCAATCAGATCACACAAAATAATGATTCTGATAATTAGAAAAATTATGAATATCGGATCTGATTATCGGCCAGGTCGACCCCTAGAAGAGACCCTCTCCAGATGAGATTAAACCTACTGCGGACTGACAAGATTCAACAATGAAACCAAATAACAAATGTATCAGGGTCCAGCTGGACATCTGCTTATCCCAGATGTTCCTGGGTAAACGTTACAAAAACAACAGCTTTTACAGAAGTGTGTGTTTGTGTTGCCGGTTGGACCAATCATCTACGGCTCTATTAATAGCAATGTGCAAAACTTTTAAAATTGACAAAAAATTGTCAGTGGTTTGTTTGAATGATGAATCAACAAATAGCTCTTCAGAAGGCCCTGTATAGATAGGCTGGTTTAGGGTTCACCTGATCCCATGTGTCTTACATTAAAAAAGGGCAAGAGAATAGAACAGAATGCAAGGGTCTCAAGAAAAAAAAATCCTGTTATTAAATGAGAATTTTTTACATAATAAAAAAAAAAAAAGAAGCATGAAACATGACGCAACAGCCAAGGAGGTTGGTCTGAATGTGTATGGCTACAGCAAAGATGCTTTAAAAGAGATGATTTTAAATACGCAACTCCAAGATGGTTTTACCATACAAAACTGTCCAACAGCTGAAGCAAAGAACTCTAATAAAAACAACACCACTAACAATATCAAAACTAATATATATATTATATACACACACAGTATGTAAATAAATACATTTTATATATAAAAATTGACAATATTCAATATATATATCTTGATAATTAACGAGATATTAATAACTTGTGAACCACAGTCAAACTCTCCTTTACTGTTCCTCGTTTGTAGATTTGTATAATAACTTAATAGTTGTTACTAATGCTTAGAATTGCGAGAAAATCAGATCTGTCAATCATCACGATTATATTGTGGGTATTCGATGAATCGCCCAGCCCTAACTATAATATACATTTTATACCATTAAAGGAAAAGGAAATACATTACACATGTTTGTATGACTCTAATGAATGAATGAAAACATATATTTTTTTTTTATCTCTCCAATTTCAATGTCTTCAGCACACGTTTAACTCCACTGAAAGACTTTCTTGCTCTACACTCCAACTCAATAGATAGCATTAATGTACCATGAGCTGGAATGCCAACCACCAATAACCATTACAAAAAAATAATCCATAAATAGTCCATAAATAAACAGCAATGGTGTTATGTAAGAGTTCTTAATGTGCTCAGTCAATAAGCTACATTGCTTTATCAGTGCTGTCTTGTTTCATACAGTGATATTAAACAAGTCAGTTAGCTGCTAGCTAACAGGTACCTAGCCTCATTACTAGTTTAAATAACATCAGGGCTACGTAGCCGCTAGCCAGCTAATACTTCTAAACTGGCTGAATACATTTAGTTAACCAGTTGTCAGTAAAACATTGCTGACCTGCTTGCATTTTTAGCAACACGTACCAGATCATAGTCTAAATGTAAAACATAGGCTTAATATTTATAATTACTCAAGAGTTTATCATCAATAGAGGATTTGTTCCTCCAATAAATATCTATATTGTTTTATAACCCAGCCCTATGCTCATCTCAGTTAAACAACAGCAGATAGATTCAATTACAACAAGGGTGAGGATTCAAAGACCGCTCTGGCAAGATCCAATGTCTTTTTGTTTTAGTCTAGAGGTGCATGGGTTGCTTTTCACGGTGGTTTATTTGCAAGTTTTATATTACAGAACTTGTGTCTAATGTGTGTGTTTGGAATAGGGGTGGAATTTGAACACTGTGGTCAGCATCTCTTACCTACCGCAACCACACAAACTACACAAGCTATATAAGCAGACGCTATCCACACACACCTCAAGGGAAGAAGTGAACAGAGATAAGGCCCATCAACATTCCAGCCTGCAGCGTGACTGCCGATTATCTTAGCCAGACCCATTCAGGGTTGCAAACCAAGCAGCTAAAAAACACCTCACAACTGCTAAGAAATGTTCCACCATGACCAATACGGAGTTGATTTCTAGGAATTAAGAAGAGAAATTTGGTGTTGTGATTGGGTTTGTGTAAGCTGTTGACCAGGATTTATGTGAGCTAGAATTCTCCATGTAAGCATTGCCTGTCTGACAGTCTCTGAATAAATGATGGACAAGTTATTCATTAACCGTCTCTTCTGAGCCTGACCTTTGCCTTTTTTCTCAGGCCACGCTGCCACCTGGCCATCTTAAAAGGAGCATATACCACATAATTTTGCTCTAAAAAAATAATTTCTTAAAGAATGCAATAGTTTGTGACCAACACAGTTAGGAATTTTGAAGTATCACTTTATTCCAGAGGAAGCAGTTCAGTTCAGCTAATGACTAAGTTTGCAAAAATGTAGCTCCTTTTCCAAAAGCTGTCCTCAATATTTAGTAGGAATATTACATGTTAAGGTGAAGTGAAGAAATACACCTGGAATGGATTATTGCAGGGAACACTTGTTGAAGGGCAATGTTAGACCTCGGCAAACTAAAGAGATCTAACTAAATCTACAAACAACAAAATGGGGGTTGCAGAACTTTCAGTGCAACAGGTTTCATCTGGTTTAGAATACTGCATATCTGAAATCAGATGGACCCCAACTTCGTTTGCAGAGTTGATTCAAGGTCTGCTGTGAGTAGCTCTCGGGCAGCAGTTTTGTGGGTCTAAAGTGCGGGTCATATTGGGCCAGGTAGTGCCGCAGCAGAGTGGCATTATGGCACTAAGGGCACATACCAAGGTCAAAACTGAGGCTTACATTACTAAGAAAATACCAAACAATGCCTTTGGAAACTCACCTGTGAAATTCCAAAAATTCTTGATGAATTCACTTGGCATCACACTGCCACACACACACAAACACAGTGGCCAAAGCCTGAATGATCCCAGGGTGAAATGCTCGGTTTAAAGGCCTGGAAACAAGCGCATTATTTTGAATAATCGACAGCAATCAGCTTAAACTAGAGTTAATGAAAAGTTAAATAAGTTCATGAGAGGTGGAGAACCAAAGAGAGAAATACAGGCAGACATGGAGGCAGACACAGAGTTTTGGTACAGAGTGTATTTTGTTTGTGTAAAAATTTACTTGATTTAAGTAAATTCAAATACTGCACAGAGGGAATTGTTCTATCCAAGCACTGCATTTACTAGAAGAGTCTCAGCATCTCATTACAGCTGAACACACTCGCACAGAGCCATCTCCTGCCCTGAGCTAAACCGGAGAGTGACTTAAGCTATAAATGGCAGAAAAATAGAAAAACAGAAAGAAGGAAAGTGAGGCCTGTTCACTCCCACTCACTGCTTTCCACTTTTCTGCTCATCTCCTTCACAGGAAACACACACATTCTTCAGCTGTGGAGAAACTCGCAATCTGTCACCAACACTTTCAGGACAACACACGTTTGATGAACATATACATTGTTTATCTCAGAAAGGATGGCCCATATCTGTCTATCTCTCATCTGCTCAGAGTTTACACTACACTTTGGCCGAGATACAGATAGAGAGTAGTATTATGGTCTATCAAGCCTCTGTCGAGTATCATTTGGTTATGTACAATATTAACTTTTTAATCAGCTATACAGATCAGACAGGTCATTTAACATAGAGTTTAGATATGTGTTGCCAGCGATAGCAACACACATTTCTGACCCGTGTGATGTGCCAAATGTTTCTTCCCAAAAACTGTGAATCTGTGAACTGTGGGGTTTTCACATCCAATCGTGTATCTGCTATGAAACACGAATACATAATCTTAACTGCCTAAATGGGGACTTACCACTGATTTTTGTTCTTCTGAAATAAAGCTATTTAGAATCACTTCAGACAAACCCTAATCACAACCCCAAAAAAAGATTTTGTACTTCTGGGAACACTTTTCGTCTATTTTGTCCGCAAAAGTATAGCTAGGTCAGAAACACAATTATCGTTTCCAAATCCCACACACTTGCACACATGTACCATCAATAAACTGACTGGGGTGATTCTCTCGAAACCTGTCAAGAAAATGTCTTGGTCCTTTTTTACTTCAGAATCAAAAGAAACTAATAAGATTGATTCTGTTGGACCCCTTCTAGATTGTTTAGGCTTGGTCTTAAAGACACACCCACCTGCTAGTGATGCCAATCAGAAGATGGGGACACAACCCTTGTTTTTTGGTGGTGTGTTAAGATCCAAAAATTTTGGTTGAGGGTTCAGAGTTTTATGTGTGACATTTTGGGTGCTCAAATTTCATTTTGCCCCAGACTCTGTATTTTAGGCAAGTAATTAATATAGGGGACAAATGCATAAAAAATTGGGTCCTAGCCAGTGTTATGATAGGTAGACAGATCATTTGTAGGGGATGGAAGTTGACTTAAGAGAACAACCTCAAGAGTGGTGCACAGAGATGGGCAGGATAGTGGCATTTGAGGAGATGTCATGTAGAAGGATAGGCAACTTAGATTTGTCTAATACAAAAATGGGAGGGCTTTTGGAGGGCTCTCGGGGAGTGGCTGTGGAGAGAGCTGTGCAATTTTATATGTGTGTGATTATTTATATATATATTTCTTTTTTTTGTCTGTGTAACTCAAGTTGTGACCACAGGGATATTGTTGGGGGACAGGGTGGGGTTGTGGATTGGGAGGGGGAAAGGGAATAATGGGGGTTATAGTTGATTCTATGAATATATGTTGAATCAATGAATGAATCAATAAAAAGTGTCAATCTGAAAAAAGAAACTAATAAGAAATTGTATTTTGTCTAAAGCCTACTTCAGGGAAATTAAACATTCCCGCCAGTATTTTGTGAAACAAATCACTTTTTCCTGATTTTTGCGGACCAAAATGACTGATTTTGCTGCAGCTTTTCTCAGTTTTACAATGCAATTTGCAGCATTTAATGGGTTGTTTTGCAGAAAAAATCACACATCATCATTACACACCTCTAATTGTGATAATTACATTGTAAATGCAAATACATGCAAATGTTTTAGTTTCACAATAACTGAATATGCAGTTATCAAGCAAAAAAATAAATAAAATTACACAAACATACCATACATTTAATAGAAACCTGTGGGTATTGGAAGAGCCTTAATTATTTTTGTACAAACATTTTCTGCCACAGACAATGCAAGAAAACATATCCAATTTTAAAATAGATGTGCAATAAATCTGTAAACTAAAAACTCAAATGAGGATTCAATTATCCTCCCGTTACAATTATTACATCGTCTGATATCGAAATCTGATATATGGCCAAATATGAACAAATACAGTTAATATATTTAAGCATTTATGGACAAATTTTAATTCCACAGGTGTTTCAAAAAAAAAATGTTCCATGTGAAAATGGCCATTTTTGTCATATTTTTAAATATATGTTGCATATATGTGACCCTTTTATATCAGTAAAACACTTTTATGAACATTTATTTTCAGCATATAAGAATTCAGCATAAGCTGCCATTTTCAGATTCGTAGTCTACTGTATTAAGCACTTCAAATTCGAATCACATTTTACTACACAACTAATGGGGTTTTTAAGAGAATGTTAGGGATTCTTCTTATAAACATGGTTTTTGTGTCTCAAACGCAACACTCAGGGTGAAGATTAAATGCTAGTTGTGATGTACAGCTGAAGTCACTAAAACTCATTTTTTAACCACTCCACAGATTTAATATTAGAAAACTATAGTTTTAGCAAGTCGTTTAGGACTTTGTGAATGACACAAGTAATTTTTCCAACAATTGTTTACAGAGAGATTGTTTCACTTTTAATTTACTATATCACTATTCCAGTGGGTCAAAAGTTTACATACACCAAGTTAACTGGGCCTTTAATCAGCTTGGAAAATTGCATAAAATTATGTCAAGCCTTCAGACAATTAGCTTCTAGGAGATGTACTGAATTGAAGGTGTACCTGTGGATGTATTTTAAGGCCCACCTTCAAACTCAGTGCCCTCTTTGCTTGACATCATGGGAAAATCAAAAGA
Source organism: Xyrauchen texanus (assembly GCF_025860055.1). Taxonomy (NCBI): domain Eukaryota; kingdom Metazoa; phylum Chordata; class Actinopteri; order Cypriniformes; family Catostomidae; genus Xyrauchen; species Xyrauchen texanus. The sequence goes on along the minus strand of NC_068299.1, from coordinate 13,429,859 downwards.
AATCAGCAAGAATTTTGGACCTCCACAAGTCTTGTTCATTCTTGGGAGCAATTTCAAAATGCCTGAAGGTACCATGTTCATCTGTACAAACAACACTATGCAAGTATAAACACCATAGGCCATCATACCGCTCAGGAAGGAGACACATTCACAGTCTCCTAGAGATTAATGTAGTTTGGTGCGAAAAGTGCAAATCAATCCCACAACAACAGCAAAAGGACCTTGTGAGGATGCTGGAGGAAACAGGTAGGCAAGTATCTATATCTACAGTAAAACCAGTCCTATATCAACATAACCTGAAAGGCTTCTCAGCAAGGAAGAAACCACTGCTCCAAAACCACCATAAAAAAAAGCCAGACTACAGTTTGCAAGTGCACATAGGAACAAAGATCTTACTATTTGGAGAAATTTCCTCTGGTCTGATGAAACCAAAATGTAACTGTTTGGTCATAATAACCTTTGTTATGTTTGGAAGAAAAAGGGTGAGGCTTGCGAGTCGAAAAACACCATCCCAACCGTGAAGCATGGGGGTGGCAGCATCATGTTGTGGGGGTGCTTTGCTGCAGGAAGGACTGGGTCACTTCACAAAATAGATGGCATCATGAGGAAGGAAAATTATGTGGATATATTTAAGCAAAATTTCAAGACATCAGCCAGGAAGTTAAAGCTTGTCACAAATGGGTCTTCAAAATGGACAATGACCCCAAGCATACCTCCAAAATAGTGGAAAAATGGCTTAAGGACAACAAAGTCAAGGTATTGGAGTGGCCATCACAAAGCCCTGACCTCAATCCGAATTTGTGGGCAGAACTGAAAAGGTGTGTGCGAGCAAAGGGGTCTACAAACCTGACACAGTTACACCAGTTCTGTCTAGAGGAATGGGCCAAAATTACAGCAACTTAATGTGAGAAGCTTGTGGAAGTCTTCCTAAAAGATTTGACCCAAGTTAAACAATTTAAAGGAAATTCTATCAAATACAAAGTGTATGTAAACTTCTGACCCACTGGGAATGTGATGAAAGAAATACAAGCTGAAATAAATCATCCTCTCTACTATTATTCTGACATTTCACATTCTTAAAATAAAGGCAGAGAATGTTTTCTACCATTAAATGTCAGGAATTGTGAAAAACTGAGTTTAAATGTATTTAGTTAAGGTGTATGTAAACATCTGACTTCAACTGTATGTGTGCTGTCTGCGGTCCCGCAAAAATGTAGACAAGGATTTTGATAGAGAACGCAAAACATGGAGGAAATGAGATGTAGATGCTTACACTGTTACCATGGAGACGATACAATGGCAGCTGTGCATTTGGATATGTTGCAACTGCTTTAAGCTTTTCAAGCATTTGTTTTGCTGCTATCAAACAAAGGAAAGCGATGGGATTCCTTCAGATTTAGGTTTTATTGTGGAGAATTCAAAACAATTAAGTTACCGCAAATAATGAGGAGATCGGTTGAATTTGCAAGAATTATATTGGGATATTATTTTCATAGCAGTTAAAAAATTTTACCCTCCAAATCTCATTACCGAAAAAAATGGTCATTATGACGTTCTCATTAACGCAATGTGAATTTTTTTTTTTTATATACGCTAATTATTTAAATTGTAAAGTGTTTATACATCATAGATGTACTTGGTATTGTCATTGATTTTCAATTATATTTTACTGTAATATATTTAAAAAAGACGGTAATGAAAATCATCACTGAAAACAATGGGAAATGTAAAAGAAAAATGTCAGATACGTTAAGGTATTGAGAATTGGATAAGTAAACAATTCATAGGCTGACTTCATCAAACTGTAAACACTGTGTCTCTATGGTGCTAAAAATATATTGCCCTGTTTGTTTGACTGTCCCACCTGCCCGACACAACAATATTGATTCAACCAATGGCTTGAGTTTGAGGCGGGACTAACTGTTTGTTCATCCAATGGCAGCAGGGGGGAGTTTTCGGAGAGAGCTGTTTGAAAACAAGGATTATTTCTGTGCCTAATGGCACAGAAATAACACAATTCAGCTTTAAGCGTCCTGAAAATAATGTCACCCACAAAATCTGAATGGTACTGAATGTAGGCATCTTAATGCAGAATGTAATTTCCTTTTTTTGTATCAATAAGACTGATGGGCTCACCCAGTTAATATCACTTGGAAAACTTGGTGTTTAGACAAGAGGTGATGTTGTGCATGAGCCCACGATACAGAGGGGCACTGAACAATGCATCTATTAACAAAAATCTCAATTTACACTTTCCAAAGTTAAGATCAATCCGGGAATGTCCTGCTGGTACCAAGTAGGCTGTGTGTCAAATGACTTAACCTGCACGAACATGCCAGTTAACAGCATTCTCTCTTTCCAGAACCAAACAAAACAGCAACAGCAGGAAAGAGGAATTACGAAATTGTCATGTTGCGGGCCAACAATATTACTATATTTGGTGTGAGGCAACAGATGAAGTCCGAACTTGACGCAGCACAGTTATTCAAATATGGCAAGTCTATGGGATAATGTAGTTTTATACAGGGAGATTTTGACTTTGTTCTTATCCTATGGTTGTTTACAATGAAACTAGAAAGTGGGAACGATATTTAAATAGAAATATCGACTTAAATAAAATATACATCCACATGCCCAAATGCAGGAATTCAACAGACCGTTTCTGACACTGTTGCATTTACACGTTCATTCCTGCAGTGCAACGTCTCCGACTTCGCGTGCTATTTCTTTATTTCCCCGAGGCAACGGAGCTTTGAGGCATATTAAACATTAATGAAAAAAAACGGTAAACTTACCAGCAAACTTTCCAAGTTGATCGCAGACCGCGGGTCTTTGATCATGGCTTCCAGTTTTCTCAGCCGGTTTTCCATCCTTCTCTCCGCACCCAGCGACATGTTTGCCTTCTCCTGGCGCCAGTCTGAGCAATGAAACGTGCGATCTGGACAACTTTTCTGGTTCACATTAAAAAGATACAATATCTTCTCTCTCGTTGTCGAGCCGTGGCCGCGGGCCTAGACAGCCTCCGACTCGCCGCCCTCCAAAAAAGTATCCCAGACTTATCCAGAATACAGCGGAACAAAATAATCCAATGGGAACACTGGTGATTGTTCAAACTTCCCCCAAAACAACGTATGACGTGATTATTTTAAGCAACTAAGCGGGATCACACTTCCCATCCCTTCATGAGATAGAAGTATCGTCCCGTCAATGGCGCTATAAAGTTTTTAATTTTGAGAGGATTCAGCAGCAGGGCGTTTTCTGTGCGCCCCTCTCCTCCCCTCCTCTCTCCCCCTTCTCTTCTTCTCTCACCCCTCCCCTCTTGTCGCCCCTCTCCCGGGCGCTCTGGACTGGCTGAGCTCGACTTCAAATCGGAGTCCCAGTTCATAAACAACCCCGCAGTTTTTCGAAACCGAGCATCTATTGAATCGCCCAGACCACAAACTGCGACGTGAAACGAAACCAGCGCGTCTTATTTGACTTTGAATATCATTTTCTTCAAGAGAGAATTATTTTGAGTTCCTCGCAAGCGCCTTCCAAGAGAGTCCCCGCATCTCGCCTCAGCGACACCCGGTCGACTCGTCCGCAAGTTTCGCGGATCTGTTCCTCGGTATTCCAGCAGGCAGCTCGAGTTCGTTGCTCTGACATCAACACTACGGCGGTCTTTACCCATAAGCCTCTCTCCTCTCTGTGTCTCGCCCACGAACGGCGGCACACGGGAGATTGCAAATAGCTTTCGGTGGACATCGATCTCGCCACCCACTACATAGCACTGAAAACATTTCAGATCGGTTTTTAGTCACATTATGTAATTTAACGTTATGCTGTTAAACGCAATATTTAGGAAGAAATGTTAGACTATTATTTCAAAACGAACTTTTTGTTAGCTCATCGAAACACGTGTTTTACACACAATAAATTCACTTTTTATAGTTTATCACATTTCATTTGTTTTTAATAGGCGACTCTGTATTCGACAAAGGGCACACAACATCAGAGGAAGGATTTCTTTTAAATAAAACAAATTAAATGTATATTTTTTTTTATTAAACAACTTTATTTCGTATCGATAAACGGATTATTAGTTTATTCGTATTTTTTATCATCGTTAAACGGTATACTCCCTCTTCCACAGAATTTTATTTTTATTTTGGGTGCGCGTGAGGATCATTGAGGCAGAAATATTTAGTACAAACAAATGTAACAGTGACCTCTTGTGGGTGCACTAAATTATTAAGTACATTTCCACTTGTTGATTGGGTTGTTGCAGAGGGGCGATTTTTTTTCCACTAGAGGGTGCTTTTTTGCATATTGTTATTTTCTTAAAGGTGTGGTGGGCATAGTGGGCTAAAGCACATAACTGTTAATCAGAAGGTTGCTGGTTCGATCCCCACAGCCGATGTGTCCTTAAGTAAGGCACTTAACTCCAGGTTGCTCCGGGGGATTGTCCCCATAATAAGTGCACTGTAAGTCGCTTTGGATAAAAGCGTGTGCCAAATGTGTAAATGTAAAGGGATATTACACCCCAAAATAAATATTCTCCCCTTGTTTACTCACCCTCATGCCATCTCAGATGTGTATGACTTTTTTTTTCTTCTGTAGTACACAAATGAAGATTATTTTTAGAATATCTCAATATCTCAGAGTACAGTTACAACAGGAGTACTCTTCTACAAGAGTAGAAGTTTGCTTGGAAAGTACAATATTGCCCTTCTAATGTAAGTTTGAACTTTCATTTTCAGTATGCATTCACATTAGCATCCTGTCTCTTTGTGGCAAATTTGAAGAACATGGTCCACATTTATGTGAAATTATTAGAGAACATCTTTTTGGTGGGTAATTGTTTTTATTTTCTTATTCCAATTTCATTGTGATTAAATAGTTATTTCTGAATAACCATGAAAGGAAACTCTGCTTGTTGTAATTATTGATTTTTCTACTTTCAATTAATGGATTTTGGCACATCCTAGGATGTAAGATCACGGAGTAAATCAGGCAAACATGTAAGGTGATCAGCGGGGGACTGATGTTACACTGTGTTAAAACTTGTCCCACTACATGAACATGGTTGCCAGTGCTTCTTCTAGAGCAGAGCTACTCAACTTGGGAAAGGTCAGGGGCCACAAAGCTGGATCCCTGTACCCTCAAGGACCGCACTATTTTCAATTTGTATATATATATATATATATTACACAGTACTGTGCACAAGTTTTAGGCACTTGCGAATGTAGCATAGTGAGGATATCTTTAAAAATATTGACATCAATAGTTTTAATTTATCACTTAATGTCATACAAAGTCCAGTAAACATAAAAAAGCTAAATCAGCCCCAATTCTCCTTGGTACACATGGATACAGTTTGTCTTGGTTGTTGGCAGATAGGATGTTCCAAGATTCTTGGAGAATTCACTGCAGTTCTTCTATCTATTTAGGTGGTCTCAATTGCTTCTGTCTCTTTATGTAATCTCAAACTGGCACAATTTTCAGTTGGGGCTCTGTGGGGGCCATGACATCTGTTGCAGGGCTCCCTGTTCTTCTATTCTAATCTTTTCTATTTGCAAAAGTTATGTTTGTGAGTCAAACATTTATATTTCCTATTGACACACTAAAGCTGAAGATATAAATAACCATCTTAAGACAAATGCTTTTGTGAAGACTTTTGCACAGTGCTGTATATAAAATTATACATATTTATTATAAAATATTATAAAATTACATTATTATAATAGAAATGTTGGAATGTTAGTTAATGGGATAGTTCTCCTAAAAATGAAAATTATGTCATAATTTTATCACCTTCACAAGAATTGATCTGTTTCAGACCCACACCTATCATATTACTTCTGAAGACATAGATTCAACCATTGTCATTTGGATTACGTTTATGCTGTCTTTATGTGCTTTTTGGAGCTTCAAAGTTCTGGACACCATTCACTTGCATTGTATGGACCAACAGAGCTGAGATATTCTTCTAAAAATCTTAATTTGTGTTCTGTAGAATAAAGAAAGTCATATACATCTGCGAAGGCATGAGTGTGAGGAAATAATGACAGCATTTTCATTATTGGGTCAACTATCCCTTTTAGGAAATATTTAAAACATAAGGGGTGTGACAGTTCGGTTTTCTGATATAGATCATTTCTGTTGTCACTGTGATTGTCAAATAACAAACACCATAATATTCCAGAGATGTGTTCAAAAACAAGATTGAAATATCCAAAACAAGTCATAAACAATACAGATTTGAAGGCGTCTCAACACTGTCACTGCAGGTTAAACTGTTGTGTTTTCCTGTAAATACTGTTGTCATGACAAGAACATATCTCTAATAAGCTATTTAAGAGACTGGACAGATTCGCGCCGTGTTGAGGAACTCTCACGTGAGATTGTGAGCGCGCATATTTGATTGACTGTGTATGAACGCGCGCAGACCGACCGCCCCTCTCAACATCAGCTATGATCAGATATTATATGTTGTTGTTTTATATTTGTAGCATGCTCTTGCAGTTGTATTTCCTCTCTAATGTGATTTAGCAATGAAGAGAACAAGCGTAAATCCTCATGAAAATGGACACCTCACAATTCATACGGATGTGACAGGATGCGGAAAAATACACCGATCAGCCACAACATTAAAAGCACCTGCCTAATATTGTGTAGGTCCCACTTGTACTGCCAAAACAGTGCCAACGCATCTCAGAATAGCATTCTGAGATGATATTCTTCTTACCACAATTGTACACAGTCTGGCCATTCTCTGTTGATCTCTCTCATCAACAAGGCATTTCCATCCACAGAACTACCGCTGCAAAAGATCGCCAGAGGGCCTGCGGGCCGCGTGCTGAGTAGTGCTGTTCTTGAGTTTTGTTAGCTTTTATTCAGTCAGAAAGCTTAGATAGGTCAGCAAAACAAATGATTAAATTAAGATAGATAGACAGACAGACACACCTAAGAGAGTAGTTCCTGCTGATGTGTTAGAAATTATACAAATGCAAGCATTAGAAATATTTAAAAACAATCACAGAGTATAAAATGCGTCAGTTTATAAAACCTAAAGTTTTTAAGCTGTAGGCCATATGCCTTATTTTTCACATTACGAATGAGTGTTACTTAAAATTGTCCATGGGTTGTGTTACAGCAGGATGGATAAATGCACTCCTGGTCTTCACATATACTAATTGTGGAAAATAGGAGGTATCTGTGTATGTTTTATGCCATTTATTTTGTTAGTATAGACAAATAAAGGAATGGCATGTTTTTCTGGTCATTATTTGTGCACTATAGCCAAAATCTAAAAGTGTTACAACTGTCCTCGGTCTACCTCTATGTCCATTCAATGCAAGTGACCAGCCCAGGCCAGTAGATGGCGATATGCAGAAAAAAATGCAAATTGCCTAAAAAACAAAAGAATGTGAAAAGAGCAGATTTATTGCAAAAAGAACTTAAATATTGATCTCTTTTTCACCAACACATATCACCTCAGAAGACATGGATTAACCCATTGGAGTCTATTGGTTTACTTTTATGCTGACTTTGTGATTTTTGGAGCTGGGCACCAATCATTTGAATTGTATAGACCTACAGAGCGGAGATCTTCTTCGAAAAACCTCCATTTGTGTTCTGCAGAAGAAATGAAGTAATATCTGGGATGCCAGAAGGGTGAGTAAATGCGGAGAAATTTGACATTATTGGTTGAACTATCCCTTTAAGAACAGGACCAACATGAGAAAAATAGCCTGGCTGCACTTTATGCTCTATTCAATTACCTAAATGGATTTGGTCTCTCAAAGCAAGATTATAAATAGGCTGCCCCTTTTCTGCATTCTTAACCTTTCTCAAATTTCAATTTTAAGATTAACACATTAAAAAACTAGAAAACAAATAATGGAAATGTCTGAACTATTAGTGCACATGCTTTATAGACACGTTGGACTTGCAGTGATTTGGTCTGTGTCATTTCCGATCCCACTCTCCCATTTATCTCCCCATCTTGTTTCTCTCCAATTTCCAACTGAATTTAGGCATAAAAATCTCATAAAGAATAATTTGAGTAAAGAAAATCTAAATAATTAATTAAATCCTATTTTGAATGTGAGCACACATTCCAACGCAGCTCAAAAGGAAGGCATTCAATATTTCAGAGTTTAAAAGAAAAAAAAACTTTATTGGAACACATTTTGGCAAGATTGTTTTTTTTTTTTCTTCTTTTTTTCTAAGCATTATAATTTAGGAGGTCTTGGTAAAATATTCAAATTGTAATCCTCCTTAAGTTGGATAAAATATCTCCATTGGCTAAGACTATATGTAAACTTAACTTTGAAGTAGTAACTAAGACACAGTTTTGAATAATTAACTAAGACAACTAATGCAGCTTTTCCCTTGAGGGATGTCCCATTTCTCTCAATGTAGAGCTTACATAAAAATAAAAATAAAGTACACTTAACTTCACTGAACTAATTTGCACTTGTACACTGAATACCATTTGTGTTCGCTTAATATGCAATATATTTATATATATTGAATATGCAAACAGACTATTCTAAAAATCTTTACTGACCACAATAACAGTAGTCTGAGAAATACATTTTAATGTCAACACAAAATCTAATATAAACACAAACTATTCACCTAAGCTCTCATCTGCCACACTGTGAAAACACACACACACACACACACACACACACACACACAACCTGGTATTCAGAGGTTGGCAACATCACAGTAGTTGTTGACAGAGAGACAAGAAGACAAACAGAAAGACTCAAGGGACAATCTCTAGAGAATGGAACAAATCTATGTTGGGACACTATAGGGAGTGTTTCTTTACAGACCCTGTGCATGGTAAACTTCAGCTAGGTTGCATCTCTGGATTTCTTTTGGTCTTGCGGTGGTTTGTTGTCAGGATTAGCAGATTGTCCATGCGAATCAGCTCCTTGCCCAGCTCAGTGTACAAGCCACTGCCAAACATTTGGTTACTAGTGTTCGGGACTCTATCTGAATACAAAGACGTAGAGCTGGGGAGAGGAGTTTCTGTTCGTGGACGACCCTGTGAGAGTGACAAGTGAAATATAACAAAATTAAAAAGAACATATAGGCTTAATAATGCGGTACTCTCATTGTAAAAATTCACCTTGAACATATTCATCTGAAAATATTGATCAATGATATCTTTAAGTATAAAAGTTTTTTTAAAATTACATAATTTTATAAGGTAACGTAAAAGGTCAATCAGGTACTATATATTAAAAGCAGAGTTGCACCTGCTTTTATATAATCTCAGTTTAACTGACATTAATTGACACCGTTCAAGTAGGAAAAAATAATAATGGCTAGTGAAATTCTGTACCAATTAATTTGGTTTCTCAAACTTGAGCTCCAACCTCAAGATCCCATTCCCTCTGTTTGACCTTTTAAGTTATTTTATGGACCAGAAGTAATTCTAGGTTACAATCTTAGAGGGTTTCAGCTCCCAAAAACACTTTAAGATGTGCAGGTCTTTAATGTATTTCACTTGGTTGCATAGATGAAGTTTTATAAGTGGCAGCAAATGAATGTATTTAATGTGTTTTGAGTGAGTAATTAAACCATTGATGAAGCACTTAGCACAACCAAAAAAGTCTAATTATACTTTCTTTTAGAAAGTATAATTAGTAGACATTTGCATGTCTAAATCTATTACGATAATTCAGAAGTGTGTTTAAGCATCATAAGTGTTTTCCCCACAAATGACAACAAAGCAAAGGGTACAATGGGGCTTAATGCCCCCCAGGTAAAAGGCTTTTCCAAAACACTACAACAAAAACTACCACAGTACTTTCCTAAACACCTGTTTAGCAGGGGCTAAAGGCCTCAATTAAACACATTTCTTTTCTTAAGTGGGGCGACTATATTTGTTATGAACATTTTTCAAAGTGGGCTCACATTGACCTATCCAATCACAATGGAGATTAAAGTTGTTTATAGAATACTTGAGATGTTATGGCAAATGTGATTGAAACGAACATGAAAAGATTCACATATGTCCTGGATAGGGACTAGTAACACATATGATTATGGACAATAAAATCTATATTCCTTAGCAATAGGCATATTGTAAAAAACAAACAAAAACAAACTTATCAGCAACCATTTTTGATTATTGCCATACTTATCTCTGATAAGCGGCTACCTTACCAGCTGGTCAAAGTTCTTGAGGAAACTCCAGTTCTTCTCCCTGTGATAAAACAAAGACCATTAAGCATTTTTATGATATTACTTTCTCGAGACATCACCATGCAATTATTGATTTAGCAACGTAATTGGAATAGTCTGATGTTATAAGATATGACGATTTATGGTATGCGTTTTGTGTACAATAACCACGACTTTATATAATGAGGAAAGCACAAGAGATAACCGTAATGCACACCGTCCAGGGGGCGCCTGGTCAGCCGCAATCAGTCCCGTATCAAATAACGGGTCGAACAATGGCACATTTCAGTGGTGACAGAAAAGATTAGTAACGTAACTCCAAAGAAAGTGAGAGACAAAACGGCAATTCCTTTACATTTCCAAGAAAATGACTTAAAAGACGTTCCTTTACCATTCCATCACTCCGGTTCGCTCGGCGCGCACAAACTCTCTCCAGACCTGGTCCTGCTTTACCGGGTCTCGGGTGTCATCGTCGTGCTCCTGTGTCTCGGTGTTTCGTGTCCTGCCCCCTGAATGCCTGAACACTGAGACGGAGGACTGCGAGGCGAGAGGACCGTTTGGTCGGTCTGGTAAACGGTATCCAGCCGATGTGGCGCGCCGCATGTTCCCTTTTCTATCCATCACTTACAGCACAGAACTCTTTAAACTTGTCAATCAAATACAAACGTAGATATATTTTAAGCTACTGTGACATACATTTTGACTTATTTAGCTCTGAAAATTCTCTCCAAACTTCATGTGGTGCCTCAACTTATCCTTGTTATGTTCAGTCAGAGGCACATGGACGTGTCACGCACGCCAATCGCAACAGGAGAGCTGCTGCTGCCACCCGGTTGCGCGGAGATTCGCTGCCTCTCTTGTTTACCCGGACCGTTTCCCCGGGAGACAGCCGGGCGATGCAGGGTTACCTCTCAAAGCTTTTGTATATTTACGAGATGGCGAGACATCCGATTCAACAATGAGAGCAATTAGGAATACAAAAGCAGGAGGCTGATGACGTTTTTTAGACGCAGTGTCAAGTTGAAAGAATAGTTCACCCAAAAATGAAAATTCTGTCATAGTTTAGGCTACTCACCCTGATGGCATCCCAGATGTATAACATTCTTTCTTCTGCAGAACACAAACTAAGAATTTTAGAAAAGTATCTCAGCTCTGTTGGTCCATACAATGCACGCAAATGGTGACCAAAACTCTGAACCTCCAAAATGCACATAAAGGCAGCAAAAATAAATAAATAAAATAATTCATATGACTCCAGTGGTTTAATCCATGACTTTTGAAGCAATTTAACCTGTTTTGGTAAAACAGACCAAATATAACTCCTTTTTCACTGTAGGCCTACATCTTGCAATTGCAGTCTCTTGGCACGATAATGATTTCAAGCTTGATTAAACTTCCTAGTGCTTGAAGCATCTGCAGAGTGCTAGATGGCACAAGGAAGTGCGCTCGAGCTTGAAATCATGATCGCCAAGGAGACTACTGATGTCAAGATTTATAGTGAAAAAGGAGATATATTTTGATGCTCTGTTCTCACCCAAAACTCTACCTCATGATGTGTAATGTGATTCTCAAGATGGACGGATTAATAGACCAATGTAGCAGCTCGATTATAAGATTCTTGATTATTTAGGCTTAAAGAAAATGTATCAGAGACCCAGCCTGGACCAGGAAGCAGGCCAAAAAGTGGATCCACTGAGAGAGCATCAAAGCTGGACAATACAAACGTAATCCCTGTTATAAAAAAAGACATGAGTACAGAGACCAGCTTGCTAGTGAGGTGTGACCTACATGGTTATTAAGGTATTACTTATCTGCCGGGCTACCTGTTCAGAGCGGACCACATCGCTGAGTTATTGGGGAAAATGAGAGGTGGTGGAACATGCTTTTACATCCATGAAAGTTGGTGTACAGATTAACAACATTAAAGAAAATGTGCTGTCCCAATTTGGAAATGCTCTTTATTAACTGTAAGCCTTTCTAGTTTTCCTCATTTATTCTGGTGAGTGTTTATATTCCTCATCAGTGCAGCGCTGAATCAGCTGGCTGATCAGTTCACAGACACAGAAAAACAATACCCAGACTCACTTATTATTATTATCGGAAATTTTAATAGAGCCAATCTCATCCGTGAACTGCCAAAATACAGACTGCACATTACATGCCCTTCCAGAGACAGAAATATATTGGAACACTGCTACACAACATTTAAGGATACATATCACTCTGTGCCTAGAGCATCATTGGGGCACTCTGATCACTGTCTGGTTCATCTTCTCCTGACCTACCGGCAGAAACTTAAATCAGCTAAGCCTGTAGCAAGGAATGTAAATAGGTGGACCGATGAAGCAAAGCTGGAACTACAAACCTGCTTTGAATGCACTGATTGGAGTGTATTTGAGGCTGCAGACACCAATCTGGATGAACTCACAGATACTGTGAGTTTATGTGAATATTTCAGTTTATGTGAGAATATGTGCATTCCTACTAGGACTTATTTGACATTCAACAACAACATTCAATAAAACACACTGATAATGGAGATTATAGTGGATAAGAGAAGCTACTCTGAGAAGCTGAAAAACAAGTTTTCAGCAAATAACCCTGCATCAGTGTGGAGATTGCTGAAGGACATTAATAACTACAAGACACAAACCTCAAACTCTGTAGGAATCAACCACTGGCTGAAGACCTGAATGTGTTTTACTGTAGATTTGAAAAGCCCAGTCTTACACCCCACACCCAATCTGACCTTCACTTCTCACAAACATCAACACATTTGAAGTCATTTGAAAGACTAGTGTTGGCCCACATGAAGGACATCATTGAACCCTTTCTGGCCCACTTTCAATTTGCTTATTGAGCAAACAGGTCTGTGTATGATGCATGCAACATGGGATTGCATCATATCCTGAAACATCTGGACAGACCAGGGACATATGCAAGGATCCTTTTTGTGGACTTCAGTTCGGCTTTCAGCACCATCATCTCAGCTATTCTCCAGACAAATTAAACCTCTCTGTTCCCACCCCTATCTGTCAGTGGAACACCAGCTTTCTGACGGACAGGCAGCAGCTTGTGAGACAGGGGAAATTAACTTCCAGCTCCTGTACGATCAGCACTGGCACCCCCCAGGGATGTGTGCTCTCCCCACAACTCTTCTCCCTGTACACTAATGACTGTATCGCCAAGGAGAAGTTTGCAAACAACACTACTGTTATCTGCCTCATCAAAGATGCAGATGCGTCTGCATATGGAAGGGAGCTTCACCCTGGACCCCACTCACCCAACCCACTACCTCTTTGAACTGTTGCCTTCTGGCACCAGAACTGCCAGGCACAGGAACAGCTTTTTCCCCTCAGGCCATCCATTTCATGAACAGTTAAAACTTCCCCACTGAGCAATAATTATGTGCAATAACAAGCTTTGTCAATTATATTTATTTAACATATCCTACCTCTTCTGCACATTCCATTCCCTTGCACTGTATTTAATAGATTGTATTTGTATATACATATACTTTTGTGTCTTATTGTGTATTTTAATCTAAACTTTATATTCTATTCACTTATTTTTATTCTTTATTATATAGTTTGTTATTTCTTAATGATGTCTTGTTGTATTGTTTTTTCTCTGGAAGCTTCTGTCACCAAGTCAAATTCCTTTTATGTGTAAGCATACTTGCAAATAAAGCTCATTCTGATTCTGATTCTGTCAGTATAACAGTGGCTTGAAGTGAGGGAAAATCCTGCCTAATAATATTGTTTTAAAATCTATTCTAATATTTAACTATTACTTAGTAATTATGTAATGTTGCTTCCATATAATTTAAGAAAAGTTATAAAGATAAAGTAATCTTCTGAATTTGTAATAAATATTCTCTGAGAAGATTCTGTGGCTTTGTATTGTTTTTCCTTTTCCCTCAAGGGGGGGGATATACTCCATATTTTGCAACTTAAAGCTTGAAAGCAGCAGGTTAATAAATCGAATGGAAAGTAAGAAGAAATAAATAAAAGTTATGAGTTGTAACATCAGAAGTGTTTTGCTGGCATTGTTTTTCAGAGAGCAACATCTTCCTTGGAACGTGATCTGAGTTGAATTGAGCCCATGTTTTAAATCATTTAAAGCCTGTGATTTACTGTGACAGTAGATCTGACTTTAGCTTTTGGTGTGTATGTCAAATCTGCAGTGTGAGAGACAGACAGGTCCAGTTCAATACTAATGGAAATGATGTGTTCACATCAGACAGAGAACCTTAAATGTGACAGGACTTGAATTACCTGATTAAAACTTACCATAAGGATCATGATATATCTGTGATGTACCTAAAACCCCAATTATGAAGAAGTTGGGACAGAATGAAAAATGCTAATAAAAATAAAAAGGAGTGACCTGTACTTTATATTCACCCTTTGCTATATTGAAAGCAATACAGCTAAACATTATATTATGTTTTACCTTGTAAATTTCATATATATATATATTAAATACAGTAATTTCAAGTCGGATTATTGCAACACACACACACACACACAAAAACATGCAGACTACAATGGGTGGTAACACCAAAGTAAGCGCATCCGTATTTCTTATGGATGAAGGCACCAAACTTCATTGCAACAAGTGCTAGTTCATTAATTGGAGTCAAATTATAATTGTCCATGAATTTGTGATACAACTGCATTTCCACAGGAACCACATAGTAACCATTTTGATACTGATTTGCCAACACAAAAAATATATATTTATGCATAATAAAAAATAACAATTTCTAGCACCAATACATTATCTATTAAACACATTAACAAATTCTAAATGTTCCTTAGATCATCTAAACATCACCACCTTTGTTAAGTGTACCCATGGATGGAAAATGCATGCATATCCCATGTTATTCTGTTAATAAAATCCTGTCGGCCTATCACCTTTGTAACAGCTGGACTAATCAATTTGAAAGTGAAGATTAACACAAAGTCAGGTCTAAATAAAAATAAACTGCACAGAAAATATTTTAATTATTTTATTTTAATAAAACAAGATTGCGTCTGTACGTCATTGGATGGGTTTTAAAGTTATACTTGACACATTTATTGACAGCTCTGTATATGAAAGAACGGCGAACTCCGAAATTCAGACAGCAAATAACACAAACTCTCCGCTCAAGCAGCTGGAACCCGGAATGCACCCGAGTGCCCGTAAACGAGATGACACAGTTCACAAGCACACGTCTCCAATCAGCTCACCTGGTTACCGCACACCTGACAGCGATTAAGAGAGATGGGGAGAAAGAGAAAAAGACAAACACACACAAACAATACTGCAAAGAAGGCCACCACAATGGGGGACACGGAAAAGAGCACGAGATGCAGAAAAAACTGCCATCACTAAACAACACTGATAATCGCCTCAACAATCATTTAACATTACTTAAAAAATAACACTTTGCCGGTTCGCCAGTCAAAACATACACAGATGAAATAGAAACTCCTACTCAAGAACTGGAGATGTTTCATCTGGATAACACACATTCCTGATGACAGCAATATCAAAAAGTGGTGAGGACATACACGCCATCAGTGACCAGCTACATCAGCAAGTGCATTGATGATGTCACCTTCTCCAAGACCATCACCACATGCTCCAAGCAGAAGCCGTGGATGACTGTGGAGGTGCGTGCGCTGCTGAGGACCCGAGACTCTGCCTTCAGAGCAGGCGACAAGGCGGCCCTAAGAACTTCGAGGGCCAAACTGTCCTGGGCCATCAGAGAGGCAAAGTGCACACACGCACAGAGAATCCACAGTCACTTCCAGGACAGAAGTGACACGCGGCACATGTGGCAGGGCATCCAGGCCATCACCAACTACAGGACAACATCAGTTGCCTGTGACAAAGATGCCTCCCTTCCAGATGACCTGAATGACTTCTACGCTCGGTTTGAGGCGCAGAACGACGTGGTGGCGAGGAAGACCACCCCTCCTCCCAACGACCAGGTGCTCCGTCTTACCACTACCGATGTGAGACATTTCGCAAAACCCTGTAGAGGATAGTGAGAACAGCTGAGAAGATCATAGGGGTCTCTCTTCCCTCCATCATAGACATTTACATAAAACGCTGCATCCGCAAAGCAACCGGCATTGTGGATGACCCCCCACACACCCCTCACACAAACTCTTCACCCTCCTGCCGTCTGGCAAGAGGTACCGAAGCATTCGGGCCCTCACAGTTAGACTGTGTAACAGCTTCTTCCCCCAATCCATCAGACTCCTCAATACTCAGAGACTGGACTGACACACACACACCTTTACACCATCCAACTTTTGCACATGTCCAGATTTGCACTTTAATTCATTGTCACTTTATACCTGGCTGCTACCTCAATAACTGCTATGTCCATAGAACACTATTTCATAGTATGATATGTGCACTTTATATAGGTATGTTATTTAGTCAGTGTAGTCTCATGTGGTTCTATGTTTGTCCTATGTTGATTTTTGTAGCACCATGGTCCTGGAGGAACGTTGTCTCATTTCGCTGTGTACTGTACTAACTGTATATGGTTGAATGACTTTAAAAACCACTTGACTTGACTTGAAAAAAGATGCACATAACTATCCCACCAATGGTGACAGGCCTATACAATACAGAAGATGATATTGGTGAAGATATACCATGTGATTAGACCATTTTAGGTCATAGGGGAGAAGACAGGTTTATGGGTTTGTTTGATGTTAGATTTTTAAGAAATACTTCCAGTTTTAAGTATATCATTATGTGTAAACACAGCAGGAGGAGATGTCTGTACGCTTCTCAGTATTGATATGTAAGACCCTTGCAAATCCATTTTAAGCCTGGCTTACTCATCACTCCCAACCAATTACTGCCTTTCACCATGAACACATTTAATGAAATGATTAGAGGCAGTTTTGTCCTATGGATGTCATTGCATGCAATGCCCAAAATTGACAAAATTGTGGGAAAAAGTGAGGAGCCAGTGAACAAGAGAATCTAAATCCCTCTCTGAATGCTACAAAATTATCAGAGGAATATTTCAGGCTGTTCTAAAAAAAAATACAATAAATAAACATAAACATGATCTTTTTTTTTTGTTCAAAATGGCAGATGCACAGCTCTGTCAGTAGTTTTCTACTATGATCTGCTCTTTGGAGACTGATAATTAACTTTGACTGATTTTGTCCCTATTTCCTCAAAAGACCTCCTACACATTCACAATCTGACTTTATATTCATCAGATGAGAAAACTTCACTGCTATCGGTGGCATGTGTACACTGTGTGTGCATGAGATAAAAAGTGAAAGAAAGAAAAACAGCCAGTCAAACCAGTAAATAAAGTATATATGTGTGTGCGTGCAGTGTGTCTTGTGTGTTTGTGTGTGTATAGACTTAAATCTGTTATCTGAGATATCTGAAAAATGTTCACTGGCATGAGAAATTCCAAGTGGGTGTTTGCAAAGAGATGTGGTTTCTTCGGTATCATTAATATCTCAGAATTATATCTAAATATTTCTCTGTCCCAAGGAAAACCTGACATAAACATACAATACACCATGTAACCACATACATGATTAATCTAAAGCAATAATTTATGTATCCTAATAGAGTGTGTTTATTCTATATGACAACAGATTGTCCATACTTCTTATTATCAATCGGAAATGCACTTAAATCTCAGCATGTGTATGTGTTTTATTCTCCCACCAGTTCTTTGCCTAAAGCGTGATCATATCTAACAGCAGTCAGTCATACTGTCAAAGATCAGTACACTTTCTGGTTGTTAAACTTAGTGGAACATGTCCATTGTTAAATTGATGAACAACACCTGTAATTACTCTGTTAAGACACCTGTGTGACTTACAGCCTGAGGGAAACTGATTACATCATCTAAAAATCACTTTAACACCATTTGGTTAAAACTAGCCTAATTCCAAAAATGGTAAAGAAAGTTAAGGTAGTTCTGAGACAGGATTTAGTTACATTTAGGGGCTGCTACTTGGTTGAATATCTAATGCATTGACATTGATTAGAACATTTTGAAGTGTGGCTTAAGTGTCCAAAATGGTGAAGATTTCCTTTTTATTTGAATAAACAAAGCAAAATTGCAACAGAACTGGAAAGACATTGATCCCCATGTAATTTTGTTGTAACAGCTTTGACATTTTGACAATAACCCTATACTTTTGTGTTCTAAGAGACAAAGGGCATTTAAGTCATGAATATCACAAAGTTGGGTTGGACAGAATGTTTAGTAAACTAAGAAAACAAAACAAAACAACAGTCACTAAGAGACAAAGACACAGTAGCAAAAAAAAACCTGAAGATTACATGCTTCTGGACCTAGTGACTATTTAATAGCATGTCTGGCCAGGACGCCAGTAAAGATCAGTCATGAAAACACTTTCAAGACTTTAATTAAGTAGCTGACCATGTGTGCTTTAAGAAGCAAATCATTTTCTCTTTATTCACCTTCAAGCAGAAACACATCTGCCGGACCTGTTTCTCCACTCTTCTGTCAATATAGATGCACAGGGCAGGCTTCAGCCCTTCAGACCAAAGCTAGGTGGGTTAGCTCTGAAAAAGAGCGATAACTGGACAATAGAATTTTATGTGATCATCCCAGGAGCTCATAAACTTCTGCCTCATCATTTCCACCTGATCACAGGTCTGAATCAAGTGTGTCGGCTTAAAGAATGTGCTAGCAGGCCTATAATTTTATTTAACTTCATTCAAATTACTAACACTCTTCTGGAACTTACATTTGTGCATAATGTAACAATTGTGCAAAATACGAAACAATTGTACACAGCAACCAATCATGCAAGCAAGACATGTTTTCCAGTTGTTATTCATAGTTTTTGACTGAACCACTGAAATTGCTTCTCACTGATTGAACCTGGATATGTAAACTTTATACATCCAAATCAGTGTTTTAATTAGGAAGCTAATTAGTGCTAGTTTCAAGCTGTGTAACTCCCTTGCCATTCATAGCAACTCTATGATGTTTAGGCATTTAGAACAGATGCAATCAGCACAAATACATGTGAACAGAATATATAATACAGTACATATAATATGCACAATATGTAATATAATATGATTTGGGGGCAAATCAACTATTGTAACAGTTTGCAACAGCCTTGCCATGAATGATCCCTTTTGTTGCTTTTTGCTTTTCTAGGGGTAACTAAACCCTAAACCAACTTTTTTTAGTTAATGATCTGTAAGCATGGGGGTTTATTAGTACTGGTCATTGATTCAAGTAATGTTTTTGACATTTGTGTATAAAGTGTTTTAATTCTACAATATATGGTGTAAAAACGTCTGAGTGCTGCCCTCTTCAGGTTGAACGGTGGCTACTGCAGTTGAATTTTCCTATTGGCTGTTGCGGTACTTCGTGACGTAAGCGGTGACAGCAGACGTAAGCTGGTTCCAGCTCACCACGCCAGATTCATGTACGTCGTCTTGCGACCGTGTGAGGAATAATAATAATAATAACATAGAGTCTGACAGCAGCTGTCAATTAATCCGTCACTACGAATCTCACTACCTTAATTTTGTTGTGCTGTGGCTTAATATTGTTGGTTTGTGGCCTTTGCGTTGTATTGTGGCTTAATTCTGTTGTGGCTTATTTTTGTTGTGGATTAATGTTGTTGTTTTGTGGCCTTTTCATTATGTTGTACATTTATGCATTTGGCAGATGCTTTTATCCAAAGCAACTTACAGTGCACTTATTACAGGGACAATCCCCCCGGAGCAACCTGGCTGTGGGGCTCGAACCAGCGTCCTTCTGATTACCAGATTACCAGTTATGTGCTTTAGACCACCACTACACCACCACAATTCGTGGCTTAATTCCGTTGTGTTGTGGCATTTCATTTAGCTTTAGCTCTTCTGTTATGTTGTGGCTTAATTCTGTTGTGTTCAGTCTTTATTTAGTTGTGCCGTGGCTTCATTTTGTTGTGGTTTTTTATTGTGCTCTGTACTGGGCCACTGTATCGAATGCTTAATTATATGAGGAAAAGAGCAAAGGAGTGACACAAATTGCCAAGCAATAAAGAGCTCACTTGACTGGAAATCACTTTGCCTTTTTTTTAGCAACAGGAAGCCTTTCTTGTCGTTCTCCTTCCTCTTTGTCTTAGATTTTCCTCCAGCACATAAGATTGGGGGCTTCCACCACACAAGACATGGAACCCATGACTAATAATGAGCCTTGGATGGCTTCCGCCGCTGTTACAATTTTTTTTGTTATTTATTTCTTATTTGGTAAAATTGTCTCACCGGGTTCCAGTCCGATGACCCTCTCTAAAGCTGTTATATAACTGCTATTTTACTCCACAACCCTCCACAGAGAGATGGAGGCAGGATGACAGTAATTATCATGCCGCAAAGCAGACAAAACGGGTGAGCGGCAGCTGCCCACCTGGCAGAGGGGATGGTAAAACCTCATTTCGCTCTTTCTTTCTCTTTCTCCTTCTGTTTCATTATGTGCTTTTCTCCATCTTTGCTCAATCTGCTAATTACTTTTGCAAAGCCACTGAATATTAAATAGATATATTTGTTTGAGTGTATGTAGGACCTACTTGTGTACAGTAGGTGAAAGATTAGGTGAAATGGCATGTGTGCCAGTGTTAATGCAAAGTGGGTGAGTTCACGGGCATTTTTGTCTATGATCAGCACACAAATGTCTGTCTTGTCTTTCAGCAAAAATATCTGAACATGATCATGTCAAGATCAATTTACAGTTCAACTTGAAAAGCAAAATTGCATAAGATATTATATAATACTTGTTTTCAGAGAGTATATTATCTTAAATTATGATTTTTCTTTCTTTCATCATCTGCAAATTTTTCTTCTTGTCTTATGCATAAATCTAACAAAACATTTGTGAGGATTATGCTTTAACAAGAAGTCAATGCAGGGGTAAGAAATCAAACTTAATTGATATTAAGATATAGTCTCTGAAAACAAGTCTTGTCATTGTAGATAATTTAGCTTTATATAATAATTTATAGGTTTTTTTCCCCTTGTAGTTTTGCGTTAAATGATTAGTGGCTGTTGAATTGAGTCCCTGCCTCACAGTTTCCCTTAGATACGACTAATCAGCAATTTAATTACACAGGCCTCTGTTTGTATTCAGCATTTACAGGCTTTTACATGCTTGAAGACAGTAATTAAATAGCAATTTTGAGAGAGAGAGAGAGAGAGAGAGAGAGAGAGAGAGAGAAGAATGACAGAGACATGGGCAGTCTAACGATTTAGATCAGGATGACATTGTCAGATTGTCTGGAAAAAAGTAACAGTGTATAATTTGCTTAAGGAGGTTATGTCATACAGTTTGTGAGACCTTTTTCTCTACCTTTGTGCCTCTGCATCTGTGTTGAGTTTTGCCTCTTTCTCCCAACGCCTCAAGTTTCTTCAGGCGACAAGAAGCTTTAGCATACGGCTTGGTAACTAGGCAACAACATACCAACCACACTCTAAAATTAGGGAAGTGATGACATCAAGGCAAGCAAAACTAAATCATAAGAACATTAAAATGCACATGTAACAGCAAGAAAAATATTCAAATTGACCAGCCAGCTTTCATACTTCAATCAACATGTAACTGCATGACTTTCCCACTAGAAAAGGCATAAATAGACCTAACGTAGAGGTGCATATCTCCTTGCAAAGTAATGTTCTGACAATCCTTTATGCCACAGAATAAAGTCAAGTATCAAGGAAAAGCAGTACTGTTATTTTTACAAACTGGCGTACGGTTACGGAGCTTCTGATGAAACAAACAAGGCTTATTTCAGTTCCAAATCTTAATTACTCTGCTAATCTGTCCAGATGACATGGATCCAGGGTGTTTCTTTTGTTATTCAGTCAGACATAGAACCAAAGGATCTTGTGTATTGTGGATCTCTTTTATTTTCACTGGCCATCTTGAATCAAAAACTGTTTGTTTTTCATGTATTTTTCTATCCCTCTTACAACCTGTGCAGCTGACCTATGTTAGGTTGGACTTCCAAGATAAATAATCCAAAGGACCAAGTCAACAGATCTACATGTTTTTAGAGCCACCTGTTTTAGAAGCACCATTCTAAACTTTCTAAACTACACTTTCATTGCAGCTGAGGTCAGGTTGACTGTGACCACATTAAATGACACAGAAAGTCAAAAACCAGTGGTAAGGTAAGCCCTAATGTACCTTAGCTTAAAATGTCCAAGTGAATAACACAATATCTTTCGATGCAGACTCTACGTCAATGAGAGGGCACAGCTGGGTACCACATTTTTTTAAACCTTGAACAAACATATTCATATCTCATATTTTCTTTTTTAATGTTGTACACAGTGTATTTATCAATTACATTAGTGGTCAAAAATGTATGGTTAGTTAGGTTTAGGCCAGGGTCTGGGTAAAGTGTTACACTTCTTTGTTAGGTTTACCTTTTCATCGACACACATTTAATTTAACAAGGATGA
Organism: Xyrauchen texanus; assembly: GCF_025860055.1. Lineage (NCBI taxonomy): Eukaryota > Metazoa > Chordata > Actinopteri > Cypriniformes > Catostomidae > Xyrauchen > Xyrauchen texanus. The sequence goes on along the minus strand of NC_068299.1, from coordinate 13,407,188 downwards.
AACAAAACAAAGAGGTCTACAAGGACACAAGGGAAGTTGTTTCGTATGAAAAAAAGTAATATGATTTCTTATGGATTTGCCATCTTGTGTTATTCTATTGCTTGAATGAAAAGGTGCTCTTTGGAAATTCTCTAATCATGATAACATGGATCATCAGGTTCTGCAAAAATGTATGGAGTCCATCCCAGGTTGGTTGCATTCCAAATACGAAGAAAATCTGAATTTTTCTTTTAGAATAAAAGTCTAAATGTTACATCTGCGAGGTGTCATTTATATAATAAATCTTAAAATATTACCAAAACTAATAGGTCCCTGTAACTTTTGTGTCAGATACGCTCACAGATCAGAAGTTGCATGCTTTTAACATGTACTTTAATACATGATTTAAAACACATTGTTTTGTCACTTTCAGCTTTCCATAGTCTAACAGTATTATAGCCTATTATTGATTCATCAGGGGTTTTAAGTTCGTTTAGAAGATAACAGGCTCTAAATAGTTGCTCGATTTGCCAAAGTTTGTGATATTCATGACATTGCACATAAATAAAGGAGTTTTACAAAAAATGAAAATGTCCTGATTAATATATGTATATATTACTTTATGTTTTCAGAGTTATATATCTAAATATTTGGTGATTACTGCATATGGATGGACCAACTCAACACAGTTTCCAATATCCAAGAGAAGGCATTTTGACCACTCAGACACAGCCGCAATCATGAGCCACGAACGCTCTTCTTTCATCTGCTGGAAAGCAGCCACCAGACAGCACGTGCGCTGAATAGTCAGTATTTGGTATTATCAATACTGTATAGTCCCAACATATGTACTGTACATTTTTATTTATATTTTAGTATCAATTTGATACCAAAACACTAGTACTTTTGACTTCACTACATTTGGGGCTCAAGCCCTGGTAGCCCACACTTAGCACCCCCTAGCCCATGCCCATGTTAATATAGCCTGCAGTATAATATACATTTTAGAACAACGTAAGTAAATTATGAAAGAATTTTCATTTTTCTGAACTATCCCTTTAAATAAGCAGTTTTGACAAATAATTTGAAATTATTATGTAAATTGGTGACTAATCCGTTGTGTTAAGAGGTGGTCTTGTCAAGGTAATTTTCCTTCTGTTGAAAAAACCACCCCAGCAATATAATACCAACATAAGTAATTAAAAAGCAGTCATTTTTCACCTTACTTGCTTTATATGCAAATTTGTCTGATATAGACTTGCTAGAAACTATTATCTCACAGTCTGACTCTGGCAGCATCAAGCTGAAGTCAGAAGTATGTTTACGTGGTAAACAAACATTTTAAAGCCAACTGTGTGACAGCATCCTTCTCTCCAGAGACAGAAAATCCTCTCTCACCTCTTCTTCTTCCTCTGGGCTGACAAAGAATGTGTTTCCTTTCTCTCCATTTCTATTAATGATCACTTTAGGGGCTGCTTCACACTTGTCATTTCCTCTTAAATTATTCTGACCTTGAACCCACCACTGTAGGCATGCAACACACTGAGATTTTAGTAAAAAGACTTTCTGGAAGGTCAATTTCCCTGCAGACTTTTCTTTCCAGTGTCTGTACTGTTGTCATTCTGGGTGCAACTAGAGAGAAACTGTTATTATTTTACAAATTGCAACCTTCATATTGGTCCCTGAAGAATCTTCTATGATAATCTAAGATTGCATTAAAGCAACATGGTGAAAGTTCATGTTTTATGCTTAAGTGTGTTCTCTGTTAGTATTGATCCATTCTAATCCACATTAACCTGGCTTCCGCCGCTCTTATGGTGTAATGTGTGCTGTCCCTGGGCACGGTACAGAGGCTAATCAGTTTCAGAGCAAGACTGAGAAGCTTAATCACTTCAATGAACATCTGTAGATTCTAGAAAGCAGCTGAACAGACTCATGGGCAGGAGACAGAGAGAGGAGAGAGAGAGAGAGATGGGTTCATTTGGGAGTTTGACAGAATGCAGTATTATATAAACATGAAAGACCTGATGCAATGGGGAAAATTAAAAAAAATGCAATTAAAAAAAAAAGAAAAAAGAAATTATACATTTTAGTGAGATTTATGCTTCAAACAAGTGAAAAACTCACAGAAGAAATAAGTATAAATATAGCAGATAGGATGTTCCAAGCTTCTTGGAGAATTCAACACAATTCTTCCATCTATTTCTGCTCGATGTTCAGTGAGGGGCTCTGTGGGGGCCATGACATCTGTTGCAGGGCTCCCTGTTCTTCTATTCTAATCTTTTCTATTTGCAAAAGTAATATTTGGGAGCCTAACATTTATATTTACTATTGACACACTAAAGCTGAAGATATAAATAACCATCTTAAGACAAATGATGTTGTGAAACATCTTATGTGCCTAAGACTTTTGCACAGTACTGTGTATGTATATATATAGATACACAAAGGGTTGGGAGGATTACGTTTGAAATGTATTCCACTGCAGATTACAGATTACATGTTGTAAAATTTTATTTGTAACATATTCCGTTAGATTACTCAAGGTCAGTAACGTATTCTAAATACTTTGGATTACTTCTTCAGCACTGGTAGAATTTTTCACTTGTTTTGACTATAAAACTCAAATACATGTTAAAAATACATTCTCTGAAAAACATAAATATCTTATGCAGTGTTGTTTCTAAAACAAGATCAATTTGATTGATCTTGTTTTAAGGATTTATAGATATTTTTCAGGAAAACGATACAAAAATTATTATCAAGAATATGATTTTTGCCCTAATATCAAAGGTCTTACTAGAAAAAAATTAATTATGATCTAAAGTGAATTTTCTTGATAAAAAATATAATTGTGCCTGGTAACACGTGCATGTAAAATGGCTAGAAATAGCATTTTAGCTTAGCGTAAAGTTGACAATTTACACAAGGTTTATTTCTGTTTCTTCTGCTTCAAACTTACTTCAAACTTACTTCACTGTCTGCTCGTATGAATGTAACACATCATAAGAAAGTGTTTCACTTCTGTTCAAATGCAATTTGGATCGCATCATTTATATGTATATATGTTTTTCATCTGAAAGCACTAAATATTAAATGAAACAAATGACAATAAAATGCAAAGTAATCTCTTCAGTGATCAAAATACTTTTTTGAGTGTAACTGTATTCTAAATACCAATTATTTAAATTGTAACTATAGTGTAAAACTATATACTTATATACGTAATCCCGCTACATGTATTTCATTACTCCCCAACCCTGTATATATATAATTTTTTTTTAGAATACTCATTAAAAGTTTCAGAAAACATTTTGTATACCTCTAAATTAAGACCTATTAAATTACATGTATAACATTGCCAGACTTTGACTTACAGTGTAATCAGATATTCCTTTTTTAATGTATGTGTTCCCTAAGAATCAGACCCATGAACTCACCATTGTAATAATTTACAATTTAAATAAGACCAAAAAACAATAGTATAATGTAAAGAAGTCAATGGAAAGGAGGAGGCGAGAACCGGCTTGATAATATAAATAATATTTTTAATATAAAACTTAAACAAAAACACATATGACGGACATGTCCGTAAACGATCTCTGTCTCCCGCACGATCCTCTGCAGTCGACCTTTATCCCTCTCGGAGGCTTGATTAGCCTAATACGGGACCGGGTGTGTAGGATCACGACCCGGCCCCGCCCTCCGCCCTGCCACATATAAATTGCACAATTCATGAAAAGCATTGATCAATCATTACAATATGATTCTATAGGGCCTGGATCAAATGTTTAATGGTTGCCTAATGAGTAGACTATACCATAAAGGACCTCAGGGGGTCCCCTGATGGACAATGTTCCTAGTTGTCCCCACCTGAAGACAGCCCTGCCATTTGAACAAATTGTATTAATAAAACATGATTGATGGTCACCTAAACATATTAATGTTACCGCTTACAAAATTCCTCACAAAATGATCCCTAAGTTGAGCTATCACTCAAAGCAAGGTTTTTTTAAGATCATTTATCTACATAGGAAATTAAAGTTACATTTCTGAAAACGAGTCTTGCCTTGCTTCTTGCAAAACTTTTTTTTATATTTGTATAGCGTTTTTCACAACACACAATGTTTCAAAGCAGCTTTACAGAAAATTATTTATTTGTCTGTATTGTATTGAATTGTAATGTCTTAAAGTCTTCATTGTTCGGTTCGATGAAAAAAGTGATTGTAGATTATGCCTTTAAAATATGATTTGTCTTTAGACCCCCAGTGAGCAAGCCAAAGGTGACTGTGGCAAGGAACACAAAACCTCTTTTGGGGAACCTAACCTAACCTTGGGGGGAAACCAGGCTCACCAAGGGGGCCAGTTCCCCTCTAGCCTCCTTTATACAAGTAATTCTTGCTTTTGAAGTTAATTTGTTTTTTTATATTAGTATTATTTTTTTTAAAATGTTTGTTCACTAAAAAAACAAGACAAACTAATTAAGAATAATGGACCTTTTAAGGATTCTAATGGCCCTTACATCAGGCTCAAAATTTCAGTTTCTGGGAAAATTAGTAAACATGATCTCGCTTGTCTGTGTTACAGGGGAAAATACATGCAGCGATAAAATAAATTAACATACTATTTAGGGACCGCAAAAACCACAGCAGCACTGTGCAAAAATGATAAACACTAAATGACATAAGCTTTAACACAACTTCAGAATCAATCAAGATTGTAGGTTGCATATCCACTGGTTTCAAGTATTGATTATTTTCAGATTAGTTTATTTAAAAGTCAGATTTTCAGGATGTGTTATATACTTATTGGCTGGATGGCTGGATACATGCAATTCAAACAACTATAGCACACATCCTATTTCTGGTAGGTGAACAAAATGTTTGCAAAATAATTGTAATTTGTAGGGTAGACTATGCTCTCAATATAGTGAATGAAGCTGTGCAGGTCATTTACATTTATATTTAGTCATTTTATCCAAAATGCAGAAAAAAAGTATTTTTATCATTAAAAAATAAATCCTGACCTTCTCTGCAGGACACACAGACAGCTTTGTATGAACAACGCATCAGGATAAGTCTTTTCAGGTAAACATTTGATGTTCTTTGAGAAAATATTATCCTTATTTTAAGGATCCATTAACGATACTGGATACCTTTGAGTATGCGTCAAGGCCAGAAGCTCCAGCAAAATATGGACAAAATCCTTATCATCTGCTCTTCAAAGTCCGACGAGTATCTGTGAAGAACAGATTCTATAAATATTCAATGCACCATTCACTACCACATCCATCTCCACAGCTCAAAGGTATCCATTTTCCCTCAAAAACTACCTCTGACAGTTGAGTTCAGTTTTTCTTTACCCTCAAGAATTTTGAAAAACGTCATGCCTAAAAACGGTTTACTAAGGCTGAACACAGTACAGGCCTGACTTGAATCTGTCTGAGGAGCCAGGAGGAGTGATTGTTGTTTTGTTTGAATTGACACACAAAAGAAGTCAATCAGAACAAACAAGAAAGGAATCGTTCCCTTGGTGGACCAAATTACATCTTTTGTTTATAAAAAAAAAGCAACCATTACAACCCCATCCCCTCAGGTGGAGGTATTAATATCTGTGGGCAGTTGGAGGAGAGGTCAAGGTCGGTGATAGATTGATGAAAAGAATGAGAGGGGAAGGTGTGAATAATTTAGACAAGTCTTCCCTTCCTTCATTAACCTCTCACCATGCCGACCTGCCTCACCAAGCCCCACTGAGAAAAGATGGTCCTGTTAAACACCCATTGACTTCACACACATGGATACACATGTATATCATCTCACACAAGTTCATTTACATGCACACTCATGTTCTTGCAAGTTTATCCTCAATCATCAATTGATTGTAAATGTGGGCAAAAATGTATCGTTTTTCAAATTATGCGTTATACTAAAAGTGTTCGATATCATTACATAGCAGTTTGTGCGTAACCGTGTGAAAAGTACATGTTTATAATGTCACATTCAGCCATTGTAGTCGTGATTTGTGTGAAAGTGATAAAACGCACAGTGCCTGTAGTGTTCATTTCTCCAGGAAACTGCAGCATAATAATGTTCATCCAATGAGACTGTGTTGCAGCTGTGTTAATCTGACTAAATGTACCTGATAAATTAGGTTATACCAATAAAAGTATAGTTTATGGGTTATATCAAGTAGAAATAGATCCTTGGGGAACAGTTTGCAGGCCATCACTTTTTTTAGTCTCAGCTGTCTGATATGCAATTGAGTCATTCACCTCCCACACTTATGCGTATGTGTGGCGGTAAGCAATACACTCAGCTTGCAAATGTTGTCCTTCTCCTGCAACACTAATGTAGCCCTTAAAAGTTTGATAAGCTTTTAATGATGGTGTGTCTGCAAGTGTGTTTCTGTGTGTGTTTGTGTGACTGAGTGCTTTATTTACAGATTCATGTCCATTTCTGATTGTGCTCTGGAATGTAGGAGCAGAAAGGTCAGTATCAGAACAGCCGGATTAGGCACAGAGATAACAGAAGAGAGATCAAATGAAAAAGATGATGAGGTAAATGAGGGTGAATGAGGAGAGGTTTATTATATTATTATATGAAGCATTATATGGAAGGAAGGAAGGAAGGAAGGAAGGGCCCTTTAAAATGTGTCCTCATTTGATATCATTAAAGTGTATCATATATATACTGCATTTTATCAAGCCATTATCCACCCTGTTGTCTATCAACATCGACCACTACATAGAGGCACAATTTCAAGAATCTAAAAGCAAAAAGGAATTCAAGACCATGCTGTGCAAATGGCTTGCAGGTAGTCCACTGCGTGTCATATCTAACATAATATAACATAGTACATAATTATGCCTTAATGCTTAAATACACATTATTATCAAGCATTATTATCAAACATAATATTTCTTCTGAGACCGGAATATAGAAATGTTAGTAATTTGGTAGGAATGTATCTAGAGCATCACTAACAGTGTATCTGTTAAATTTTGCTAAATATTAAAACCATGTAAAAGGACTCGTTTGTCTCTGATTGTGAGATGGAGGAATGATTTTGCCCAAAGTGAGGCTAAGTGGACCAGCAGAAGGCTTCCTGCTGTTCCCCACGTCCATCTGCAAAGGGAAAATTCTGCATCTTTATCTTTTCTTTTTTTCTTTTTTTTTTACAGAATACTCACACAACAACCTCTCTGCTGAGCACATGGATTATTGATCAATGTAAAGAGCACAGGCGACAAAATATAGAACCTTTCTCAAAAAAAAAAAAAAAAAAAAGAAAGAAAGAAAGAAATGTAAAACAACTTACTCTCTTTTCTGAGCATTTTCCATCTTCAGCCCAGCTGGAAACTCCAAATGCCAGCAGACCATTGAACAGAGAAATTACATGGAAAGAGAGGCAGAGAGAGCGAGAGAGAGAGAGAGAGAGAGAGAGAGAGAGAGAGAGAGAGATTCTGATAGAGGTGGGTAGAGGACATGTAAAGGTCAAAATGTAATAGCCATCCATCTCACCTGCTGTTCTCTGACAGATCATATACAAACAAAGAACATGAAGGGTGTGATAAAATAAGAAAGTGTATGTGTGTGTGTGTGTGTGTGTGTGTGTGTGTGTGTGTGTGTGTGTGTGTGTGTGTCAAGTAAATTCAAGTTTATTTGTATAGTGCGTTTCACAACAGGTGTTGTTTCAAAACAGCTGTATATGAAATTATGCTATTGAAAATAAATGAATATTATGCCAATATTAGTTATTTATATTTAGAACTATTAATGGTTAAAATGAGTAAACTAAGTGTTGTAGGTCAACGATTAAACAAAATGATTTTGTATGAACTATAAGTTTTAGTGTTAAAGTCCATGAAGTCATCCTGAATTAACTGAGGAAATACATGTAGATGCATTGTCCTTTGATTTTGGTCGATGAAGACATTTGTTAGTGGTTAATTTATTTTCTATGTAGTTTAACCCTTGGGTTCTATTCATTTCATGTGCATTCTCATACTGTTTGGGGTCAAATGTTTTGAATCCTACTCATGCAATATCACTCACTTTATTTACTATGACGTTGTGCCATTTTTGGAGTGATTTATGGTATTTTTTACCTTATTTGCCTAAAAATGACTAAACTACACCATTCATTTTCATATAAAATAAGATTTATTTTATGTTACATTCACATCAGTGAAGATTTACATTACTCAATTTCATTCATGGAGAAAAATAAAATATTTGCATGCATTAGGGGCATACTTAGAGTAAGATTTTTGTTACCAATAATTTATTTTAAGCATCCCAATTCAACTCAATAGAGCAGATTACAAAAAAAAAAAAAAGTCAACAAAACCAACAGCAATAAACAGAAATGAACAGGAGTGTACAGTGATAATTAGTTTTGTGTACAAACTTTTTTTGCAATGGCAAACTTTGCAAATGGCAATATTTTGCAGTATGAACAGTAACAAATTAATTATTCATAATAAACAACCAATAATGGGTAAAGAACAGTATAAAAGAGTGAAGAATGAAACTAAGTATCATCATAAAATACAGTATTGTTTATGAATCCATGCACACATGGCAGACGGTTGTGAAAACGGTGTGAGCTGGCTGATGTATTTTTTGCATATTATGCAAATGTTTTTCACATCATTTTATAATTTTATATATGAGCTATGGGAAATTGTCTTTGTTTATCCTTATCGGCTGACATCACAAATCCCTCTTAGTTTTTAAACCCCTCACCTCCAATCAAACTTCATTCTGGTACCTTTTCACAATTCGATCAATTTTCGACTGAAAAAATCAAGTCTTGCTCTACATTTGTCTAGTTGAATATTGTGATTAACTCTCCTGCTCACCAAATCAGTGATTTTTTTCACTTGGTCACCTGTCACACAACAAATGCCTTAAATTGTACATCATTAGATATACTTCTATTATTGCACATCTATAGAAACACTCATAATGTACATCTCTCTAGTGAGGGTGTGAGGTGAAATGGAGAATATAAAAGTGGGTTTCTTCTTTCATTTCCAGGGATATTAAAAGATGAGATGAACTTGACTCACTGCTATATCTATTTCAGTATTCTAAGCAGCACCAGAGCCTCCATATGTGGTCAGAGACTGTAGCAACAAGCTCTTCAAAAGCATCTCTGTATTTAAAGCTGAAGGCAGTCTAAAAAGCCCAAACTTTAAAAGACTGAATAACTTTTGAATTAATTTACCATTCAACCCTCAAGTTGCAGTGTATTTCTGCATCAGGGAATCCTGTTATGCAACTATGTGTTAATAAAGTGACTAAAAAAGTAAACCTTTTCATCAACATTTGAAATATTACTCAACAGAAAGGTGCAAAGTGGCTACAAAAAATTGTAGACTGCTCTAAACCACTTTTACACTAATGAATGAAAATTAAATTAGAGTTCTTACAAATTAAGATTAGATAAATCAAATTGCTTTCAGTTACAGAGAGAGTGAGTTAAAATCAATCTCTACTGCGAGTAGCTATTTTTGTTCCTGCTTGCAAATAGTTTTCAAGAATATGTGAACATGAGAAAGGGGAAAGTAAAAATCAATATGTAAAAATTATAAAGGCCTTTGTGTCTCTGCTGATTATCAGGAATGTACAGGTGAAACTCGAAAAATTTGAATATCGTGCAAAAGTTCATTAATTTCAGTAACTTAAAGGTGAAACTAATATATTATATAGACTCATTACAAGCAAAGTAAGATATTTCAAGCCTTTATTTGATATAATTTTTATGATTATGGCTTACAGCTTATGAAAACCCCAAATTCAGAATCTCAGAAAATTAGAAAATTACATGAAATCAATAAAAAAAAGGATTTTAAATACAGAAATGTCGGCCCTCTGAAAAGTATAATCATGCATGTGTACTCAGTACTTGGTTTGGGCCCCTTTTGCATTAATTACTGCCTCAATGCGGCGTGGCATGGATGCTATCAGCCTGTGGCACTGCTGAGGTGTTATGGAAGACCAAGATGCTTCAATAGCGGCCTTCAGCTCTTCTGCATTGTTTGGTCTCATGTCTCTCATCTTTCTCTTGGCAATGCCCCATAGATTCTCTATGGGGTTCAGGTCAGGCGAGTTTGCTGGCTAATCAAGCACAGTAATACCATGGTCATTGAACCAGGTTTTGGTACTTTTGGCAGTGTGGGCAGGTGCCAAGTCCTGCTGGAAAATGAAGTCAGCATCTCCATAAAGCTTGTCTGCTGAAGGAAGCATGAAGTGCTCTAAAATGTCCCGGTAGACGGCTGCGTTGACTCTGGACTTAATAAAGCACAGTGGACCAACACCAGCCGATGACATGGCTCCCCAAACCAACACAGACTGTGGAAACTTCACACTGGACTTCAAGCATCTTGGATTGTGTGCCTCTACATTCTTCCTCCAGACTCTGGGACCTTGGTTTCCAAATGAGATGCAAAATTTGCTCTCATCAGAAAAGAGGACTTTGGACCACTGAGCAACAGACCAGTTCTTTTTTTCTTTAGCCCAGGTAAGACGCTTCTGACGTTGTTTGTTGTTCAGGAGCGGCTTGACAAGAGGAATACGACATGTGAAGCCTCAGTCCACTCCTTGTGAAGCTCCCCCACACATTTGAATGGCCTTTTCCTGACAATCCTCTCCAGGCTACGGTCATCCCTGCTGCTTGTGCACCTTTTTCTTCCACACTTTTCCCTTCCACTTAACTTTCTATTAATGTGCTTTGATACAGCACTTTGAGAACATCCAACTTCTTTTGCAATTACCTTTTGAGGCTTTCCCTCCTTGTGGAGGGTGTCAATGATGGTTTTCTGCACAACTGTCAGGTCAGCAGTCTTCCCCATGATTGTGAATTCAACTGAACCTGACTGAGAGACCATTTAAAGGCTCAGGAACCCTTTGCAGGTGTTTAGCTGATTAGAGTGTGACACTTTGAGCCTACAATACTGAACCTTTTCACAATATTCTAATTTTCTGAGATTCTGAATTTGGGGTTTTCATAAGCTGTAAGCCATAATCATCAAAATTATATCAAATAAAGGCTTGAAATATCTTACTTTGCTTGTAATGAGTCTACATAATATATTAGTTTCACCTTTTAAGTTGAATTACTGAAATTAATGAACTTTTGCACGATATTCTAATTTTTCGAGTTTCACCTGAATAATTACCGTAATGCTGAATTAATAATGCACCATATGGCATTTCTTACAAATCCATGAGCGATCCCTCAATCCACAATCCCTCTTTCACACAGTAGCAAAAACTAAGTTCAGATATCTCTAATTAGTTGAAACAAAATGATATGGAGGAAATTAAGAAGCTATTTTATATATCTTTGCTTTGTGATTGGTGGGGTTTAATGAATATGTTCCTCCACTAAAATATACCATTAAATAAATAAATAAATTAGCTCTTTTAATATAGATCTAAGTAAAATATAAAAGTACTAGCAACAAATTAAAATAATGTTATTTAATAAAACTGATCAAATGTATAGCAAGTGGATGAAAAAAATAGCCTTAGCGTTTTTTGAAACTGAAATTACAGCATTGAGGTACGACCAGTGGACGACTGTTTACTTATCTCAACCCTGAAAAGACAGTATATTACAATAATACAAAAAATAAATTATAACTTTATAAGAAGGCCATAAATATGAGTTGTGAGTTGTGTATTCTCGAGGCGTGATGGGTCACTGTTTAATTACGAGCTTCACAATGGACAACCTCCTTCAAAAGCAACCAAGATAAAATCAACAAACACAGCGCTCAGTGAAATGTCAGTTCTGTGGTTAAAACAGCTCAAAGAAATCATTAAATAAATCATAGTCATCATGCAGGAGGGGATTTTGACTGACCACTTCAATAAATGGTTTATGTTAATGATTCACAAGGACATTTGATCTTCATATGGCCTGGGAGAGTGATAATGAGATTTGTTCAGCTATAAATTTGAAAGATATTATATCATTTGAATTCAGTCACACAAACAAACACACTGCATTGCGGCAGGTCTTGCTATATAAGAGACTGATACACTGCAGGACTCAGCATCTGGCAGATCCAAAACACACAAACATACACACACTTTCACACTGTGCGAGTGTTGCTGTAATAGACAGTAAACCTCTGCTGACTTGATCACTCCACTGCTTGTGGCAGTAATTAACTCTTTAACCCTTTACTTTAGTATATCTGAACGCATTTGAATGTATTCAATATTCAGTATTTATTTCATACTGTTTTGATACATGAGAATTGTTTCTATCATCAAAACCAAAATACAATAAACTAAATTCACAGAATTCAACTACACATTGCTTACTTTGCTGCTACCATGGTGACAGTATCAGGTACTCATGGCTCCCAAAAGTGTTTGGGTGTAATCTGCTAATTTACCTGTGTGAAGTTGTTTAAACATAGTAGTACAATTGTACTTTCAGGTACATTTTTATTAGTGATGTGCAAGGACTAGGTCAGTAAAACACAGAATAAAGCCAATGTTCTCACACAGAACCTTCTCAACACCAGCTTGAAAAAAAGGTTCTCATTATCACATTTATCAGACACTGAGACTAAAATAGGAAAGTGATCGTTTAATCTAAGCAGGTCATTTAGAAGACATTTATAGGTTGTGTTGAGTTTCTGAGCTTTGATACCAGGCAGATATTGTTACACTACTGAGTCAGTAATCAGTGAAGCAATGTGGCCAGAATGAAAGGAAGTCAACTGTGGATGCCACACAGGAACTTTCCTCTAAACATTTTATCAGAGCAAAACCAATGACTGTCCAAAGTGTTTGAAAGTGAATGAGAAACGTTTTCAGCCTGACTTGAGATGAGCTCAAACAAGTTTACAAACAAGGAATACTCTATTGTATTAGCTTTATGCTTGAAATTAATGGTTAAGAACAGCTGGATTATAACAGTCTGTGTTATAATAAATGTATTGGCCCCTGTGGAATTGATTCCTGACACTTTAATCTCCATTTGGTCCTCACAGCACCGACAGTGTGCAGGACCGGTGTCCCCTTCACTGATTTAAGTAAATGTCCCATGTACAAATGTCCACTCTGACAATATGAAAATATGGTTTTAATGACTTTTTGTGGCCAATCTGAAAGCAGTTATGGCATTCCTTTCACAATTGTTAGAATGAATGGCACAAAGGCGGAGGCTGATGGTGGATCAGAACTTACCGTTGACTTAAATCTATTAATAGAGTGGGGAATATGGGGCAAAACTGAACTATGAATGTGTGAGGCTGAAAGAGACACAGGGAACTGAGTATGAGTGAGATGCTCTTGCTGTTTATACGATACACGAGCTGTTGAAAATGTACAGTATATGAAGTATATAGTGTTTCGCTGACCTGCTGTCACTAACAATTTTATATACGGGATATTGTTGAATTGAAAGACAAGTGGGTTTAGTTGATCTCGGTTTGACCTTAGTATCAATTTTCTTGATCATTTTAGTTAATTTAGTGCTCAGATTCACCCATGTCTTATGGGGTTCCTTAACTTTCTATATAATATAATACATTTAAATGTAATCATTTGGCAGATGCTTTAATCCAAAGCGACTTACAAATGCAGGACATGCCAAGCAATTCATCATACAAATGTCAACAATAAAATAAAACAAAACAAAACGGGGGCTGGGTAGCTCAGCTAGTAAAGACACTGACTACCACCCATGGAGTCGTGAGTTTGAATCCAGGGCGTGCTGATTGACTCCAGCCAGGTCTCCTAAGCAACCAAATTGGCACGGTTGCTAGGGAGGGTAGAGTCACATGGGGTAACCTCCTTGTGATCACTATATGTGGTTTGCTCTCGGTGGAGCACATGGTGAGTTGTGCATGGATGCCGCGGAGGATAGAGTGAAGCCTCCACATGCGCTATGTCTCCAGGGTAACAAGCCACATGATGCGCGGATTGACATCTCATACACGGAGGCAACTGAGATTTGTCCTCCACCTCCTGGATTGAGGTGAGTCACTATGCCACCATGAGGACTTAGAGTGCATTGGGAATTGGGCATTCCAAATTGGGGAGAAAAAGTAAAATAATAAAAAATCTGCAGTAGGATGATGCCAAGTTCTCATAGTAGCTAGAATATTACAGAAGTTTCAACATTCATCATTTATATAATAAACTTTTTTATATTTATTTATTTAAAAATTCCTCAACTTTTTATATAATATCAGATACATTTTATTAAATTATCAATTAAAAATGTAATTGGTAATCAAAGATTCTGACTCTTGCATTAAAGGAATAGTCACCCAAAAACTTTAATTCTCTTCATAATTCACCCACCCTCATGCTATTCCAGATGTGTATGACTTTCTTCAGCAGAACACAAATTATGATTTTTAGAAGAATATTTCTGCTCTGTAGGTCCATAAAATGCAAATGAATGGGTGCCAAATATTTGAAGCTCCAAAAAGCACATATAGCCATCATAAAAGTAATCCATTCTTAATGGATAAATTAATGTCTTCTGAAGCTAAAAGCTAGGTGTGTAAGAAATTGATCAATATTTTTTTTTTTTTACTAAAAATTCACAAGGGTCAAGGTTGGTAAGTTCATGTGTGAAATATTTTTATAAAAATGGAAGCGCAGTGTTGTTTACCACAGATAAGCATAGATAATCATACATAGTTGCCTCATTTAGCTGGTTTGAATACGTCAACTGCGGTGTTATCTTGGAACGGTGAACAAGGAGTGCTGTTTGAATCAGTTCGAATGCAAGTGAGTGAATGGAGGATAGGCCCTACACCAAGCTACTTGCTCAGACCGCTGCAGAAACTCCATAGTAACATCTGCTAAGAAGAGATTAACATATGAATATCTATGCTTACGTGCTTACATCACATGAGTTTGAACACACCTAGCGTTTCGCTTCAAAAGACATTAATTAGACCACTGGAATTGTATGGATTATTTTTATGAATAAAGTACGGTTATAGTATGTACTTTTTGACACATAAAAAATGAGGCACCCATGCACTTTTTCGCATTTTATGGACATACAGAGCAGAAATATTCTTCTAAAAAACTTTATTTGTGTTCTGAAGAAGAAAGAAAGTTATACACATTTGGGATGGCATGATGGTGAGTAAATTATGAGATAATTTTCATTTTTGAGACTGATCCTTTAATAATCTTAGGTTTTCTCTGGCTTTAATTATTGTACACATCTAATTCAGAAAATTCATCACATTCCTGACAGCTTAAAGCAAATTGACATTATTATGATCACTTCTACATAAATATTTAGAGACGTCCACCCCCAATATTTCTTTCAGCTGGAGTACTGAATGCATCTACTTTTTAGCTTCATGCTACATTTGCCTTAATTAAAATAGAATACAAATTGTGAGTACAGTGAACTGAAAAGATTTCCTTCTTTTTTCATGACCCTCGTTTGTTTCTATCTCTGTTTTTCCTGTCTCTCTGTTTTTTCTCTGTCTTTCCCATCACTGAACTAAAAGAGCATCTCTGTTTGGTCCCTCTGGCGCTTTGGAGAAGCTCATTAATTTTTCCTTAATTTTGTGTACATCTTTGTTGTTTCTTAAGAGAGAGAGAGAGTGGCTATTAGTATTTACCCTGTAGCTTCTGGCCAGCTGGTGCGGCTGTTTAATGTTCGCTTTATAGGGAGACATTAAGCCTTGGAAGAAATGTGAGAAAATAAAAGACAAAAACGAAAGTAGAAAAACAGAATGTGAATGAGGAAAGTCCAGGATGAGATTACAGAGAGACTTTTCCTCCAATCATTTCTCCAATTTTAAGCACTGTCTGCTCAGTTAGGTTTAATTTTAATGAAGATATTATACAGCAGATGTTAAATAGATCTCAGAATTTATAGTGAATTCTTCCTGGGAAGAGGGGCCATCACTAGGCATAAGACATGATCATTGTTCAACAACCGACTTCTTGATTTGTGAGGTTGGCTAGATTAATTAATTTATTTGCTTTGTGTGTGTGTGTGTGTGTGTGTGTGTGTGTGTGTGTGTGTGTGTGTGTGTGTCGCGTGCTCATGTCATGAAAGTGTGCTGTACTTTAACTGTTTGGTGAATTGTTTTTCATCTTTCATTTTTCCCCCCTTTAAAGAACTTATATATGAAATAAGATGATTATATGGATTCACCCAGACATACGGGTGTAAAAGGAGCTAGTGTGCAACCACTCATTTAGGTAAATGCTGAGGAGCCGTTCCCGGCCATAGTTCAGTGATGTGGCAGGAGGGACACATCTCATTCCCTCCATCAGGGAACAGGGGTTACGACAGTAACCTAGATTGTCCCTATCTGTCACTCACTCGATGTAAAAGCATAAAAAGGAGGGTTCAGACGTGCCCTCAATGGGAACAGGCTGCACCCGCTGGTTCGGGCTTTTCTTCTCTTTCTTCTCCCAGAGAAAGATCTTGCTTGATTCCAGCTGGAGCCAAACGTAAGGGGAGGCGATTACAGATGTCTGTTAGAGAGGCGCTGTTGGCTAAGGCCCAGGAGGAGGCTACGCTCCTGGTAGAGTGCGCTTGTAGTCCCAAAGGGGGCGGCGCATCCTGGGCCTGGTATACCAATGTGATGCCGTCCACAATCCAGTGAGCAATCCTCTGTTTGGAGACAGCATTCCCCTTCTGCTGTCCCCCAAAATAGACCAAGAGCTGCTCTCATAGTCTAAAGCTCTCAGTGCAGTTCAAGTAGATACGCAAAGCGTGTACCAGACACAGCAACGACAAGGCTGGGTCTGCCTCTTACTGGGGCAGTGCTTGCAGGTTCACCACCTGATCTTTAAAGGAGACCTATTATGCCCTTTTTACAAGATGTAATATAAGTCTCAGGTGTCCCCAGAATGTGTCTGTGAAGTTTCAGCTCAAAATACCCCATGGATCATTTATTATACCATGTTATCAATGCCTCTTTGTGGGTGGAATCAAAAACACGCTGATTTTGTGTGTGTCTCTTTAAATGCAAATAAGCTGCTGCTCCCCGCCCCCTTTCCGGATGAGGGCTGTGCCTTTACAGCTCATGCTTCGAATAATACAGCAACAACAATTCAGAACCAATATGACTGACAGCGTAAATACCGGAGTTCAGCCATATACAGTGGGTATGGAAAGTATTCAGACCCCCTTAAATTTTTCACCCTTTGTTATATTGCAGCCATTTGCTAAAATCATTTAAGTTCTTTTTTTTCCTCATTATTGTACACACAGCACCCCATATTGACAGAAAAACATAGAAATGTTGACATTTTTGCACTTTTTTTAAAAAAAAAAAAACTGAAATATCACATGGTCCTAAGTATTCAGACCCTTTGCTGTGACACTCATATATTTAACTCAGGTGCTGTCCATTTCTTCTGATCATCCTTGAGATGGTTCTACACCTTCAACTGAGTCCAGCTGTGTTTGATTATACTGATTGGACTTGATTAGGAAAGCCACACACCTGTCTATATTAGACCTTACAGCTCACAGTGCATGTCAGAGCAAATGAGAATCATGAGGTCAAAGGAACTGCCTGAAGAGCTCAGAGACAGAACTGTGGCAAGGCACAGATCTGGCCAAGGTTACAAAAAAATTTCTGCTGCCCTTAAGGTTCATAAGAGCACAGCGGCCTCCATAATCCTTAAATGGAAGACGTTTGGGACGACCAGAACCCTTCCTAGAACTGGCCATCCTGCCAAACTGAGCTATCGGGGGAGAAGAGCCTTGGTGAGAGAGGTAAAGAAGAACCCAAAGATCACTGTGGCTGAGCTCCAGAGATGCAGTCGGGAGATGGGAGAAAGTTGTAGTAAGTCAACCATCACTGCAGCCATCCACCAGTCGGGGCTTTATGGCAGAGTGGCCCGACGGAAGCCTCTCCTCAGTGCAAGACACATGAAAGCCCGCATGGAGTTTGCTAAAAAACACCTGAAGGACTCCAAGATGGTGATAAATAAGATTATCTGGTCTGATGAGACCAAGATAGAACTTTTTGGCCTTAATTTTAAGCGGTATGTGTGGAGAAAACCAGGCACTGCTCATCACCTGTCCAATGCAGTCTCAACAGTGAAGCATGGTGGTGGCAGCATCATGCTGTGGGGGTGCAATCGAGGGAAAGATGAATGCGGCCAAGTACAGGGATATCCTGGACGAAAACCTTCTCCAGAGTGCTCTGGACCTCAGACTGGGCCGAAGGTTCACCTTCCAACAAGACAATAACCCTAAGCACACCGCTAAAATAATGAAGGAGTGGCTTCACAACAACTCCGTGACTGTTCTTGAATGGCCCAGCCAGAGCCCTGACTTAAACCCAATTGAGCATCTCTGGAGAGACCTGAAAATGGCTGTCCACCAACGTTTACCATCCAACCTGACAGAACTGGAGAGAGCATCCTGACTGGCTGCATCACCGCCTGGTACGGCAATAGCACCGCGCACAACTGCAAAGCCCTGCAAAGGGTGGTGCGAACTGCCAGGAACATCATCGGAGGTGAGCTTCCCTCCCTCCAGGACATATACACTAGGCGGTGTGTGAAAAAAGCTCGGAGACTCCAGGCACCCGAGTCATGGTCTGTTCTCACTGCTACCATCAGGCAGGCGGTATCGCAGCATCAGGACCCGCACCAGCCGACTACATGATAGCTTTTTCCCCCAAGCAATCAGACTGTTGAACACTTGATCTATCAGGATCAATAATTAGCACTGCACTTTATTAATCTATAATCTCACACTGGACTGTCAACATATTCTCCTCAATATACTACTTCATATACATATATATATATATATATATATATATATATATATATATATATATATATATATATATATATATATATATATATTTCATATACTCCTTACTTATTGTATTATATATTGTGTATTCTATATTGTGTGTATTGTATATAATTATCGTGTTGTGTAAGTATGTGTACATTTGATATGTAAATTGTGTTGTGTAAGTATGTTGTTTACTGTAATTGGTATATGTCTCGTCACTGTCATGACTGATATGTTGCTCGGAACTGCACACAAGAATTTCACCTACTGTTGCACTTGTGTACATGGTAGTGTGACAATAAAGTGATTTGATTTGATTTGAACTGGAGAGGATCTGCAAGGAGGAATGGCAGAGGATACCCAAATCCAGATGTGAAAAACTTGTTGCATCTTTCCCAAAAAGACTCATGGCTGTATTAGATCAAAAGGGTGCTTCTACTAAATACTGAACAAAGGGTCTGAATACTTAGGACCATGTGATATTTCAGTTTTTCTTTTTTAATAAATGTGCAAAAATGTCAACAATGCTGTGTTTTTCTGTCAATATGGGGTGCTGTGTGTACAATAATGGCTGCAATATAACAAAGGGTGAAAAATTTAAGGGGGTCTGAATACTTTCCGTACCCACTGTATGTATGATATATATATATATATATATATATATATATATATATATATATATATATATCCAGGAACAATCCCTCGATTGTTCCTGGATTATATTTCCTGTTCGTGTGTGTGCGTGTGTGTGTGTGTGTGTGTGTGTTTAAATCGCCACTAGATTCTCATGTGGAAAAACCCTGTGGGCCACTGGCAACCACTCGTTCTGCATGAGCGTCTGTTAATTCACAAGTTACTAATCGCATTGGTACTGAAGTTTTTCACCCTCTTTCTCTCTGTCTCCAAGGAGAGTGTTTAAACCAGGTGTGTTGATGAATGGGTTTGTTCTCAACTGTTCAGATCAGAATAAGCAGCCTGACTGTGTGAATGGACTATCTGTGTTTGCAGCTGGGCTTAATTTAAATTAATGGGAAGTTTAAAACCAAAGTGAAAAGACAAGAGTGAGTGATTTATCTCTCAGCCTGCTTCTCTTCTGTGTATTGAACATCATGCTTTTGATTAATTCAGTTTTGTCATTTTGTTCTCTAGGGCTCTCATTCTCTCTTTGTTGCTATTTTTCCACAAAAGCAATATTTTTGTTGTTGTTCCTTTTTTTTAACTTGTATTTAAAGTAATCGTTCACCCAAAAATGAAAATTCTGTCCTGATTTACTCACATTTTTATGTTTTTTCTTTTGCAGAACACAAAGATTTTTAGAAGAATAACTCTTGGTCCATGTGAATGGTGTCCAGAACCTTGCATGTCCAAAAAGAAAATAAATGCAGCATAAAAGTAATCCATAACACTCCAGTGGTTTAATCCATATCTGTAGAAGCTAAATGATAGGTGTGGGTGAGAAACAGATCAATACTTAAGTCCTTTTTTTAACTATCAATCTCCACTTTTACTTTCACATTCTTCTTTTGTATAGGTTGATTTGCATTCTTCATGCATATTGCCACCTACTGGGCAGGGAGGAGAATTTATAGTACAAAAAGGAAAAAAACTGATCTGTTAGGGTAAGTAAATGATGAGGGAGTTTTAATTTGGGTGAACTATACATTTAACTTTTATTAAACCTGGAGAATACCTTCACAAATTATTTTAAAACACTGAGAAGTGAAGTTTCACTTTCAGTGACACTATAGCCAGTTACATATACCGTAACTAAAACTACAACTTACTACATCTTTCTCTAGTTCTCTCATTGTCTGTCTGTCTCTGTTTTGTCTTTTTAACACACTCAGTAATATTGGAGTTTCTACTTTCCTCACTCAAGTGTGAGGTTGTACTGCTCACAAGCTTGCGTGGGACTTTACCCACAATGCCGTGTAAGTTGGGATGTCACCGACAACCCACAGCGTTGTCAGACGTCTTGACAAGACAGAGGCATCATTATCTTGACGTTACTATGGAAACTGAAAAAACAAGCCCTCATTAAAAGAGAAAATGACAGATACTCTCTCTCACACAATCACACAAAGCACACACACTCACTCTGATAGAAAGATAACATTAGTTGATGGCAGTTAAGTAGACAGAGGATGCAGCCAAACACAAACCAAAACACAAATGCAAAGTGAGAGAGAGACAGAGAGAGAGAGAGAGAGAGAGAGAGAGAGAGAGAGAGAGAGAGGCTGACTGACTGAGAGTCTTAACTTTTAAGATCTCCTTTATTTTACAATAAATAATGTAAAAAAATTATGCTACAACTGAGATTCCAATTTTTATCTAAATCCAAACACAGAACATCTCAGTCTGCCATATCAGCTGTATTTCAGGGAAACATTCTTCAGCTGATCTCATTGTGATAAGGTGACAGATAAAACATTTTTAATTTCATCCAGCAATCTTTGAAACATCCGAAGAGACCGAATATGTACTTTTTTATACAATTCTTCTGCTGTAAGCCACTGGTCATCTTTATTGAGATGGTGAACTTTACAAATGCCTGCTTTTACCAAAGGAGTTTGAGAATTCAGTAATTCAATAGACAATTGAACAGTCATTAAAAAACAAAGGTTCTTCTAGTGTCCAGACATGAACTCTTTACACAGAAAAAATTTGTAAAGCTGAAGCATAAACAGATTTAAGTCCATTAAAGTATATATTCTTCAAGCTCATTAAATATATATGTCTGTCAAGACCCATATGACCAACTCTCTTCAAGACGGTACAAGGCACAGTTCTGATCCTGATGATTAAGTAATCTCTGGACAATCTGTAGACGAAAAACCAGAAACTCTAGACTTGATGTCTATCAGTCCTTGATCTCCTTCATCAACTGGTAAATACAAAATTGCTTCTTTCAACCAGTGCCAACCATAAAAAAATTACAAGAACTCTCTAGATGCTTTAAAAATAATACATTGGTGGGTCCAAACCATTCAGCCTATGCCACAGGGTGGAAGCGACTCTTCCCCTATAGGATAGCTGAGGCAGCAACCATTTCCATTTAGACAACTTAGCACAGATTTTGTCCTTTACATTCTCTCAATTTGTTTTGTTGAAACGCTTCACTTCCTAAATAAATCCCTAGAAATTTTAAACCTAACTTTCCCCTTTGGACATTTTCAGGGATAACAGGTAAAACCATATTCATTACACCATTTCATTTCACTTCACCATAAAGCTTCAGTTTTACTCCAATTTAGCTTTGCCAATGATGCCTTTTCATACATCCAAAGACAATTCTTAATTATGTTTACATCATTTTGAATTTTCACAAAAATAGTGACGTCATCAGCAAATGCAGTCAACTTAATTGCATTATGAATACTGTCACCTACACATATACAAGACAAAGTCTTCCTAAATAAACACAACAAAGGTTCTACTGCATAAAACTGTCCAGAAAGAGGACACCCCTGTCTGATGCTCTTTGCATTCGAATTGGTTGACTTAAACCTCCTCCAGTCTTTACTAAACAGAAAGCATTTGTATACAATATACAAATGCAAATTGCCACAATCAAAAGCTTTCAGTGTTTTGAAAAGATATCCATGATCTACTCGATCAAAAGCTTATCTTGATCTAAAGATAGAAGGCCTACGTTAATTCCATTTAATTTACAATAATCAAGTAAATCTCTTACAAGAATAATATTATCATTAATAGTATATTTATGTATAATATCTCCCAAAACACACTTCAACCTATTGACCAAAGTTTCTTCTAACTGTTTATAATAAGTTGTGAGAATGGAAACGGGCTTTATGTTCTTTTTGAAACATAGTTCTCCTTTGTTTGGGAGAACAGCCTGCTGACAGCTCTTGGGAAGATTTTTTTTTTATTATAACATTTTCTGTAGAACCTCAAAAAAGTCTGCCTCTAATTATCCACATGGCTTTATAAAGTCCACCGGCAGATCATCAATACCTGGTGCACGCCCAAGTTTCATTTGTAGTACAGCTTCAGTCAAATCTTGAAAAGAAAGAGCACTGTCCAAACTTTCACGTTGTTTTTCACTAAGAGTGGGAATTTGCTCTAAGTCCGAAGCACACTGAGAATCAGACCATTCAGAGTTAAAGTCCACAGCGATTTTTCTCATCTTTTTGGGTCAGAAGTTCTAGACCCATCTGGGGATGTCAGACAATGCATCATACTTAGTTTTTTTTTTTTTTTACTTTTTCCAGATTAAAAATATATGCAGTAGGTGCATGTAGTAGAGAGTCAAGAGTATTATTTTTCTCATGTAAGCTCTCAGCCATTAAAGTATCAAATTGCTGTGCCATATTAGACGTAATCTGAGCATTTATTTTTCATTTAATATTTGTGGTAGAGAAAGAAGTAAACTGTTGACAAAAAATTCTAATTTGTGTTTTACCTACTGTATTTCCGACCACTGTATTATGTTGTCATAGTCCTCTTTCTGAGAAACCCAAACTCGGAAATCTTTATCCTGTAACATTCGTACGTGAAATTTCCAATAAGGACTCCTCAAGTCTGTGACAAAGAAAAATTTAAAGTAACATAATGATGATCTGATAAACAACATGTTAGCAGCTATAATCCTATCATAGATTGTTTTACTAATATAAAATCTAATCTAATTCTCCCTTGTGAAATTTTTATCCAAGTATATTGTTTAATGTCCAAGTTTCTCTCTCTCTCTCTCTCCACACATCCAGCAAATCATGTTGAGTAAGAATGTTTTTTAAAAAGCAGATGATACATAATCTGGTTCAACATTATTTCTATCCAAAGTGAAATCAACTGTACAGTTCCAATCACTTCCTAAAATTAAAAAATCATCTGAATGTATACTTTTCAAATAGTCTCTCAGTTTTCTAAATAAAACAACTCTATCTGCACTTCTATTAGCGGCATAAATATTAACAAACTTGAAAACATGATCAGTAATTCTAGTTTTTACAATAAGACAACCTTTTTCCAATTCTAGCTTTGACAAGATAACTTCATTGAGGTAAGGTGAAAAAAGAATAGCTACACCTAATCTTAAATTTGTTCCATTGCTAAGAGAGTAACTGCCC
The DNA here is from genome assembly GCF_025860055.1 of Xyrauchen texanus. Classification (NCBI taxonomy): domain Eukaryota; kingdom Metazoa; phylum Chordata; class Actinopteri; order Cypriniformes; family Catostomidae; genus Xyrauchen; species Xyrauchen texanus. The sequence continues at coordinate 13,383,327 of NC_068299.1, read as the reverse complement.
TCCCAACACAATCCCCAGTCTGTCTCATTTCTCTCATCACTATGGGTTTCTTGCTAAAATATTACATGTGTGTCTTTAAGATAAGAAACCATTCATTTCTTCCACAGTGTACAGATCTCCAGATGTCCAGATCACTATCGTTCCTCAATTCCTCAACACACACACTTCATCATCATCCTTTCCAGACTGTAAACAACTACCATTTGCTTTTTCAATTTCCATTTTATTGATATTCAAAACAAACTGACCTGCACCTTCCTCTGAACCACCAAGCAAACTCGGAAAATACGTCTGGTCACTCTGGTCTTGAAATGGTCTCCTTATCTCAGTGTTTCCCAACATTTTTTCTGACACGGCACACTTTTTACGACTAAAGAATTCTACGGCACACCACTATCCCACATAGGCTAACCATCGTCAATATTTTCCTTTTCAGGATCTTGTCCTTGTTTTTTGTCCATGTTAGTAGCATGTTTACTTGTAATGTTTGAAATTCGGCTATGAAAAAAAAAGTCACATACAGTGCTTGTGTTAGACTTTCTCATCTTCCGTCATTTTAACGGACAGGGTCGTAAAACTTCCGTCATAATCTATTATTACCCGTCATTTTAATTTTCCTATTTTAATGATAATAAGACATTTAATAGATTATATTTTCATTAACATTTTCATTTTTAATCATGAATTTACAGGACGAGCATATAACAGATTATGCATTTATTTATTTATGAAGAGAACAGATGAGCAACAGAAACACCACATGAAGCAGATTAATGTTTTTTCCCCGCAGTGACAGCGGAGGCCACTAAAATATGAACAATGCAATATTACAAAAAATAAATATGATTAAAATATGAACAAAACACATAAAATGAACTGAACAGAACTCAATAGACAACTCAAACCTTCCTCCTGGTCCGGTTTGTTTTGTATTTCGGTGGTACAGGTGTTTCCAGTTCCTACGTTTTACCAGTGTAGGTCTGTAGATCAGTGTATTGTTGCAGAAACACAACAATGGCATTGTTCATTCTAGATGCTGAAACTATTTTATCATGGCCAACAGCATTTCCCATGGCTAAAAGAACATCCTCCTCCGTACAAATTTGATCAGGAAAACACTTACATAAATTACAAAAAAGGGAAACATGGCGCCCCCTCATCAGAGAGTGACACCATGCCCATCTAACCACAAATGGATGCAAACTACAAATGAATGGTCAAAAGCTTTAACAATTTACAAATAAATCACTTACTTGACTAAGGTGAGAAAAACTATGAGAAAAATCCCCCACAAGGATAGAAAAAAAAAAGTTTCAAGATCAATCAAACGACTCTCACACTCCTCACCGCCCCAAACAACTCTCACTTCCCAGCATGCAACACACACACAGAGAGAGAGAGAGAGAGAGAGAGAGAGAGAGAGAGAGAGAGAGAGAGAGAGAGAGAGAGAGAGAGAGATGACAAATGATAAACAGTGAGATCTGTTTGTTGTGAGATGAGAGGGGCAACAACGGAGCAGGTGGGGGATTTTAAAACAATGAGTTTTTTGCACAGTCTCAGCTGGTGATGCGTGACTGGTGATTGTGTTGTGTGTTGCATATGTAATAGTCTGTGTCGTGATTAATGAATCTGGCTTCTCAGACCAAGAATCTGATTGATATATCCAATAAATATATAAATAAAAAATCAGTAAATCTGATTTGGGCTTGCCAAAAAGAGCTAAAGAGTCTGTTATTCAACGTGACTGACAGGCCCTGAAAAGTGCTGCATGTGGCCATAGAATCGCATTACTATACCTACATATTTTGCTAAATTAATTTTACATGACTCGCTGTATGTATCACAGCAGTTTCCTGGTGAAAGAAACACTAGAGGCGCTTTGACAACAATGCCTTTTATTCCCTTTCACACCTGAGTAAAAAGGTGGATTATCAGTTCATAAACACTTTTCTTTGCTTACTTGCACAATGCCATCAAAAACACTTTTACTATAGTGCATGGTAGATTTGAACATTTGCATTGCATTACTAAATTTACACACTTTTTAAAAGAAAATACATAAAATATACTGCATTTGCAACTATTGGGCGTATGTACAGTATTTGGGGAAAAACAAAATGTTGGGAAGTTTACTGCCAAACGGTGAACATTGAGTTACTGCTGCATTTCTGCAACATGACAGAGTGTGGGACAAGAACACAATCTGTCAGATGAAAAAGAGGAAATGTAAGACAAGCAGAAACAGCATGTGAAGACATACCGCTGAGAGAGACAGAGAGTGAAACCGAGAAATATGTGTTCTCTATTTTGTCATTCATAAGCTGTAATGTGTGTCTCTGAGCTTGTGCTGTCTTCTTAGGGCTCTGTGGGTTGATCATAGGCACAATGATACACATGATGTTGGAGCGGCAGAAGCTTATAAACACTCACACATACACAACCTGCTTAGAATCACCAGGGATCTGCAGGGACCATAAAAAGACATTAACACCCCACTGAGCCAACCAAACGCTCTGGCAGACACCTGGTGCTCCCCGATCTCACTAGAGAGAACGCAGGGGAACATGAGTAACAAGCATTCGGCACAGGGCCAGGTTTGATCACACATGAAGATTTATGCATGTTTCTGAATTGTGAGTGGTGGTTACCTATGGGGTCTAAACGTTTAAGGCTACATTGAAAATCTGCACACACACACACACACAAAATAACATTTTATCTGGAAATGAACTAAGTTTTAAGATTTTGATGAATAAGAATAAATATTTAAGATTATGTACTATTTCAAGCTCACTAGTCAAATATAAGAAAATTTGTGACATTGACCATTAACTCCTTTGCACAAAAGGTCAGATTTCTTTGCTTCCACTGAAGCACACAAGATGCTCTTTGGAACATTCTAAAATTTTTACTGGAATAACATGGATCATCAGGTTTTGTTAAACTTTTCACCTAATTGTTTTACTGATTGTAATTTGTAATGACAAATGTTGTATGAAATTAGAAAACAATGCAAAAGAGCTTTTTCACTAGTGGTCTCAGATGTTTGGACAACACTGTACATCTGTCCATAACTCTCCTGATTTGATTTGTTCTTTAATAATGAGCATAGACTATTTTTAAGAAGATTTCTATGCACATCATACTTTATTTGCTTTGGTGTGAATATAAACCAATTCACCATTGTCATAGGAAAGAATGAATGAAGAACTGTTTGAACAACCCAGGCATATACACACCAATCAAACCACTTGTTACCAAGAAATAAATGTGCATCAGGGCGGACTGAGAGCCTACTGGCAAAACACCTTCAAAGCCTGTTCACAGTGTGTGTGTGAAAGTGAGTGCTTTCCACCCCCATACTGTCATTTTCACAACTGTTGTTATGAGATAAGATATTTTACTCTCATGATAATAAGGGCTTGTGTCTCTCTTACACACACACACACACACAAACACACAAACACACACACACACACAAGCATACTTGGCATGTCTATCTAAATCAGAACATACCATAGACTTCTATTGTTTTTATATAATGGTAATTATAATGACTATAGATTAAACGTAAACATTACCTTAAAAGAAAACTTTTGCATTTTTAGAGAAAATCTTATACATTTTATGTATGAATAATTTTTCTAATTGAGGGCATCCCTCGATATTCTCAAAAGAAGGGTTTTATGTATGAATAACTTTTCCAATTGAGGGCATCCCTGGATATTCTCAAAAGGAGGGTTTTATTAAATGTAGCTAGATTCTAAGAAAAACGTGTCCCTAAAGAACAGATAAGTAAACCCACCCGTGCACACACACTCACAGATAATGTAAAAAGAAAGTTCTGTCCACGAGCTGGGGACTTTAAATCAGTTTGTAAGTTGGTGCACATAAATATTCTTGGAGAGAGAAAAAATATTCTTGGAGAGAGAAAAAACTCACACACAAAAGGCAGAGGTGAAAACTAAAGCAATGATTTTGATTAGGCTGTCTGTGGTTAGCATACATAGCCTATACAGAGGCTATGTCTCTTTTGGAAGGATGCGTCCTCTGAAGGTCGCATTTGTCGGCCACATACTTCATCGAAGCTGTCTTGTTTCATAAAAGCGAGTTGGACACTTCGAATGCAGCCTTCAAATGTGACCTTCTTTCACGGGAATTCGGAGGATGCATGAGGTGACTCCTTCGTGGGCACTCACGACCCACAATTCTTTGCTTTAATGAAAATGTCTAAAAACAATGATGCCAATTTGCCCGTAAATATGAGGTTAAAACGCAAGGAGTATTAATTCCCAAGTTATAGTACCTCAGTAGATGGGTGTAGAGTATATAATACTGTATGTATAATTATTAGGGCTGTCGATTTAACGTGTTAAAGACATTTACGCATTTAATCGCAATGCTTTCCTGAGAAATGCAAGCTTGTAGTACCACCTGTTTACTCCAGAGGGCAGTAAGTGAAATTTCAGCTGTGTGAGCAACACACAGTTTATTACAGTGAACAAAACATTAACAACTCTTCAGCGGACACACACAAACGCGCGTTACGTTCTTGCGTTCAAAACACTTGAAGGAGCGCAAATGCAAGCGAAGGGATCTCAAGATGTGTTTAAAGATTGAGTATTAAACTATATTTAACTTGACACAGTGACCTAAACATTTTATTTTTATGATGCAACACACCCGAGGTGCGACACAAGCATGTCTGACGCAGGTTGTACGGTCTTTACCTCACAAATACTTAATTACCAACAAGGTTAAGGAGGTGTCCTTTAAACTGTTACACCATTTTTACCCAGTCAATCTTTATTTAAGAAACATGCTCCCAGAAATAGTTCCCCTTTGCTCCTTCAGTAATGCTGTAGATTAATCTGCCTCTCACCTTTTTTGGGAATGTGTCCACGCTGTAGTATTTTGGAGAAAGTTTTGTTTGTTTGTACGTACCTCTATTTTAACTAGTTTTTCTTTGCTTTATAAAGACGTTTTATTTAATTTTCACAGTTTTGATAACGTATCGGTTACCTAACGTAACCTCGGTTCTCTCTAGATGAGGGAACGAGTATTGCGTAAGCTAGCTTACGCTACGGGAAAGATTAATCTTTTCTGAGATATTGAAGCCAAAAAATTATCCTTAATTTTTGTATCCATTGTCAACGCAGTGCGGCAGCTGCAGACCTTGAGCGAGCTAGCTAGCGAGCTCATAGGTTGCTCTGCGGCAACTGCTGCAGCCTATAGACGAGCTTGGGCTGAACTCGCGATCCAATGAGAGGCGTCCACGGCTCACTGCATCAAAGCCCGCCAAAATGGGCGTGACTAGAGTGCATATAAGCGTAGTTCATAGGCTGGAACCCTGGTTTTCACTGACTGAAGCGAAAAGTCGCTGCGTGGCGCGAAGCATGCCGGCTTACGCAATACTCGTTCCCTCATCTAGAGAGAACCGAGGTTACGTTAGGTAACCGATACGTTCTCTTACGAGAGGTTCTTCGTATTGCGTAAGCTAGCTTACGCTTACGGGAACCCATTGTCAACGCCGTCGCGCCAAGCATCCACTGTATGAGCCCCAGGGAATTAAGGGGGACCCAGGGGAGCCCTTATGAGTGGGGAAATAATATTTGGCCGGCAAGAATGCGGGTCATTGATTGTGTAATACATAAGCACATAGTAGGACGGGAACGACAGAGCGGCGGTGCCGGTCTGTGTGGAATGTGTCCCATCAGTGCAGCTCACCAGGGGAGCTGTAGCGTATTAAACCGCTAGTAGTTTTGCCTGCAGAGCGGGCACTTCCATATTGTAAAATCTGACAAAGGTGGAGGGGAAGTCCATCCCGCTGCCACACATATGTCGTGAATGGAAATTCCGCTGGACCATGCCCACGAGGATGCCATGCCTCTAGTGGAGTGAGCCCTAATGCCCAACGGGCATGGCAGGTCTTTGACGCCGTATGCAGCAGCAATAGCGTCCACTATCCATCTAGATAGTGTCTGTTTCGAGGCGGCGAGACCTTTGGTGCGCCTCCGAACGAAACGAAAAGCTGCTCGAGCGCCTGAAAGCAGCGGAGCGCGCAGTATACAATCTCAGTGCTCTGACCGGGCAAAGGAGATTGGCGCCGCGTTCAGCTATCCGGTGCTGGCAGCGCCGATAGGGAAATGACCTGTGCTCTGAAAGGAGTACCGATCACCTTGGGAACATAGCCGTGTCTAGGCTTTAAAATGACCTTGGAGTCACTTGGTCCAAACTCAAGACACGCAGCGCTGACAGACAGCGCGTTAAGGTCTCCCACACGTTTGACTGATGACAGGGCAGTCAGAAAACGGTTTTGAGTGAAAGGTATTTCAAATCCACGGATTGAAGTGGTTCGAAAGGGGGCTTTCATAGTTTCGAGAACTATAGAAAGATCCCAGATAGGAACCGATGGGGGCGCTGGGGTTCATCCTTCTAGCTCCCCAGAGGAAGTGGATGACCAGCTCGCTTTTACCCCATGACTGGCCGTGCAGGGGTTCAGCGAACGCCGCAACGGCCGCCACATACACTTTGAGCGTGGATGGGGATCTGCCCTTATCCAGCAGCTCTTGTAGAAATACTGAGCAGCGCACTGACACCCCACATGTCCGCGGGTCCAGGTCTCTGTCGGTGCACCATTTTGAGAACACAGACCATTTTGACGCATAGAGTCTTCTCGTGGAAGGGGCTCTAGCGTGTATGATGGTGTTTATTACTCCTTCTGGCAGAGCGACGGGTAGTCGCTGATCACCCACGCATGCAGCGCCCAGCTCTGGGTGGGGATGCCAGATTGTGCCGCGAGCTTGAGAGAGGAGATCTGCTCTCACTGGGATGGGCCACGGCACTGTCAGTGACAGCTGCGTAAGCTCGGGAACCATGTCTGATTCTCCCAACGCTGGGCTATGAGGAGCACCGAGTGACGCTGCTTCCTGATCCTCTGCATTACCTGTGGCAATAGCGAGACTGGAGGGAAGGCGTAAGCGGGCGCCTGGGCCAGTCCTGGGCCAGCGGCCCTCGCTGAGAAAAATATTGGGCAGTGAGAGTTCTCTTTGGACGCAAAGAGGTCTATCTCTGCTCTGCCGAATAGGTGCCATAACGCCTGGACTGTTTGAGCGTGCAGGACCATTCCCCTGGGGAATATTGTCTCTGGACAGTCTGTCCGGGCCGCCGCTCAGGTGGCCTGGCACGCAGCGCCGCCTCAGCGAGCGCAGGTGGCACTGGGACCAACTCAGTATGCGCTTTGTCAGATGGAAGAGGTTCCTGGATCTGACACCGCCTCTGACGGTTTAGGTAGGATACCACAGATCTGTTGTCCGAACGGACCAGGACGCGGTGACCCTGAATGACCGGAGAAAGCACGACAGCCGCACTCGACCGCCATCATTTCCAGACAATTTATGTGAAGGAGCTTTTCCTGAACTGACCATAGGCCGAAAACCGAGAGCTCTCGCGAGACCGCGCTCCAACCCGTGTTGGACGCTGCCTGTCGAGATGACTTTTCGGCGAGATACAGCTCCCATTGTCACTCCCCGCTGATACCATTCGGCCACTGTCCAGGGCTGCAGAGCTGATATGCAGGTCTGAGTCACCTTGATGGGCTGGCGGCCTGTGGCCCAAGCCCGGCGAGACGCTGGTGTTTAGCCAATGCTGAAGCGGGCGATGTGCAGTAAACCCAGCTGAAGTACTGCTGCGGCTGAGGCCATGTAACCTAGCACTCTCTGGAATTTCTTCAGAGGCGTGAGGCTGTTCATCTGAAAAGATGCGGCTAGTCGCTGAACACGGCGCGCGCGCTGTGTAGATAAGCGTAGCCGCCATTGCCACGGAGTCTAGTTCTATTCCCAGGAAGGAAATGGTCTGACTGGGCTGTAGTGAGCTCTTGGTCCAATTGACTGCAAGACCCAAACTGTTCAGATGGCTGAGGAGAACTGATTCTGTGAGACAGAAGCTCCATATGTGACTGAGCCATAATCAGCCAGTCGTCCAAATAGTTCAGAATTCGCGAAACCCTGACTCACGAGGGGTGCGAAGCCGCGATCCATGCACTTCGTGAAAGTACGGGTGCTAAGGACAGGCCGAACGGAAGGACGGTGTATTGATAAACCTGGCCGCCGGCGTAATCTCAAGAATGGCCTGTGACGGGATTTATCTGAATCTGAAAGTATGCATCTTTCAGATCGAGAGAAATAAACCAGTCCTCTGGCGTACATGCGCGAGGAGTTTCCTGATTGTAAGCATTTTGAACGGTCTTTTGCAAGCACCTTGTTCAAAACCCTGAGATCTAATATGGGTCTGAGGTCGCCGCCTTTCTTGGGAACAAGAAAATAACGGCTGTAAAGCCCTCGACTCGCTCAGAGAGGGTGGCACTTTTTCTATGGCCCTTTTGCACAGAAGGCTTGTTATTTCTGAACGAAGCATGCACGCTGCTTCCGTGTTCACAGTGGTTTCGAGCCGCGCCTGAAGCGAGGGGGCGGCGATCGAACTGTAGCAAATAGCCCTGTTGTATTGTGCTTAACACCCACTTGGATATCCCTGGAATAGCTTCCCACGCTTTGAAGCGTAACGCTAGAGGGTGAATGGCCAATTCGCTCTGATTGCCGCACACAGAGCGCTGAACAAAATGTGTGAGCGCTGCTTAGTGTGTTCATGCATGATTGCTCGCAGACAGCATGAACAGGCTGTTTTGTGAGTGACTTCCGATTGGAATGAATGGGGAAAGAGTCACATCTGTTACGTGATGCGTAAGCATAGTCATGGGCACGGACTTACACACAGAGGAATGGTTGCTGGCCGGTAACAGAGCCGGCAGAGAATGGGCGCGCGCGACGCATTTGTGGGCGCATTTATTGACTCTACGCCGAGCGGTTCGTGAATCGCTTTATGTGAGCGTGCTCTGGTGGGGACACGAGACATGCAGTGCTTGTGTGCAGAAGTGAACACTGGATTGTGGGCACATTTTCTACACATAGGGCTGGTCGTGTGACAGAGCCGGCAGAGAATGGGCGCCACGACGCATTTGTGGGCGCTTTCATTGACTCTGACGCCGAGCTGTTCAGTAATCGCTTTATGAGAGCGTGCTCTGATAGGGGCACGGGATGTGTTATGCTTGTGTGTAGGGGCTAACACTGGGTTGTGGGCACTTTTTCTACACATAAGACATGTTTGCTCTTTACAAGATTTATTTGGGTCGCCGTGAAAACGGCGCTTGAGTGCAGGCAAGCCGGCAGTGTCACCGGCTTGTTGGCTGCTAAATTCACCACTGTAGTAGCCTGAGAGAAGGGGACTGACAGGGGCAAAGCTTTGACGGTGGTCCGGCCAGCGCGGACTGAGCCGCCGCTTGTTCAACACAGTTAGGAAGACTTCGGCTGCTCGGGTTTCAGCGCTACCTTAGATCGAGGCCCGCTGGGGCGGCGGTCTGCGGCGGCTGTCTGAGCTGATCGAGGGCGGCCGCTCTGTCGACGCTGAGAAGTCTGGAGATTGTTGAACTGGGCGCTGTGAAGAGGCTCGTGCAGGAGGCTGATCACGTGAGCGGCCTGCAGAGGAGCTTAGCGCGACGCCGCAGGAAGAGGTTCATGGCTTGGGTGGCTTTCTGACTTCTGAGAAGCGGTCAACAATGCCACTCACCGCGGAGCCGAAGAGACCGGTTGGAGAGAGCGTGCGTTGAGGAACGTGGAGCGCTCTGCTTCTCCCATGTCGGCTAGTGTTAGCCATAAGTGTCTCTCGGTCACAGTCAGCGAGGCCATGCACTTCCCTAGAGCTTGGGCTGCAGCTTTGGTAGCGCGAAGGGCGAGGTCTGTCGCGCCGAGATCAGTAACAGCCTCTGGGTGCCTGCCTTTCTCATCCCACTCCGAAGAAGGTCTGCTTGTAGGATCTGTAAAACGCCATTGAGTGCAGAGCAGATGCGCTTGGCCGGGCGGCGGAATAGGCGCGCCAACATAGGCGGAAGTCGCCTGCAGGCCTTAGACGGGAGCACAGGCTTGAACGCCATCTCGCTGGAGGGCGGACAAAGGTGTGCTGCTACCGAAGTCCTCGACCGGGGATGGAGGAGTAGCCTCTTCAGTGGCGCCGCCCACCGACGCAGAGAGGTGGAGACGCGTGAACGGGTCCTGGCTGAAAAAGGAGCTGCTCCACGACTTTGCAAGCTCCGCGATGTAATTCCGCAGGAAGGGAGCGCCCGGCCGCGGGTGTAGAGCGGCGATGGCTTTGAAGAAAGCAGCCGCCGAGTCTGTTGGGTGCCTGCTCAGGGGCGGTGACCACTCGAGCCCGAGGCGGTCGACGGCCTGTGTGAGGAGGCGTGTTAACTCCCTTCGACCCGGCGCGGGTCCTGCTGGATTCCTGGGCTGAGGAGGAGGCTTGGGAGCCTGTCCACCCTCGCTGTCCGAGCCATGATGGAACAGCGGCCCTTATCCTCCGCTTCGCCATCCGAGATGGCAGCAGTGCGGCCGCCGGGCGGCAACTGCGCTGGCCCCGGGGGCGGGAGGGTGAAAGCGATGCTCGAGGGAGAGGCTCCGGCGAGGCAGTCGCTTCAACCACAGTTTCCGCAGCCTTTGTGAGCGGCGCTTCTTCCTGCGCTGGCTGAGGGTAGGCGGCGCGGCGGTTTCTGCTTTGATCGCTTCGAAGTCGAGCCCGCAGGGTCGACATCGGTAGCTCCTCGCAGAAATCGCGATCCACCCTCAGTGAGGGCGTAGCTCTGCGTGCCCCAGTCCCAGGCAGAGAGCGCAGATGATGTGGCGGTCTCCTGTGCTGAGAAGGGCGCGACATGAGGCGCAAGTGGAGCGAGGCATCTTGAAAAAGACGCCAGTACTTTTTGTGAATAGTTCGTGAGAACTAGCTTGCTGAATAAAAGGATACGTCGCCGGATGGCGTAGCTCGCAGGATGGCTGAAGGTGGCTGAGACGGCCGGCTTCTTCTAGCGCTGTCCACGCTTGCTAGATGCCCCTCAAACGGCGACGCTGCTTCCAGGTCAGCGATGCGGAGAGCTTCGCTGAAGAGATGAAAATCAGGGTTCCAGCCTACGAACTACGCTTATATGCACTCTAGTCACGCCCATTTTGGCGGGCTTTGATGCAGTGGCGCGCGGACGCCTCTCATTGGATCGCGAGTTCGCCCAAGCTCGTCTATAGGCTGCAGCAGTTGCCGCAGAGCAACCTATGAGCTCGCTAGCTAGCTTCGCTCAAGGTCTGCAGCTGCCGCGACTGCGTTGACAATGGATACAAAAATTAAGGATAATTTTTTGGCTTCAATATCTCAGAAAAGATGAATCTTTCCCGTAGCGTAAGCTAGCTTACGCAATACGAGAGAACCTCTCGTAAGAGAACTTAAGTTAATATTTTCTGATTAATCAGTTTTTTTATACATAAGTGTAAATTTATGTCTATAAAGCCCCTATTTGCACTTTTTTGTAAAGACTTAAAATATTATTTAAATACTCTTTGTACCTCCAACAACTACAAAGCATTGAAAACCATTACACTATGTAATGAATATAATGTATTGGCATTATTGTAAAATATATCTGTAGTATTGTGGTCTATGTATACCCCTGGCTTGTTTCTAAAAAAAATAGGTGTAAATTGACAGGTCCTTAAACAAGCCTTCATAATAAATCTCGAAATGATTGACAAATTGACTTGTGAAATGGTTTGCTGTGAACTGTATGCCAATGATTGACTTATGATCAATAATATGGTAGTAAACAATACATTATATTCTAAAGCCACTTTTATATTGTCTTATCAATGATCAACTCTTCTGCTACAAGAATGTAATGCATTTTAATTATCTGAATATTTTTGTATTTTATATATATAATTTTTTAATATTTAAAGATAACTATGTATAATTATTTCATCATTATATATTGAATTATTATGAGGGGCTTTCTCAGCAAATATTTGAATATGTGATTAATAGCGATTAATTAATCGGGGCACCATGTAATTAATTCGATTAAAAATTGTAATCGATTGACAGCCCTAATAATTATATTAATATATAATTAAAATAAAGTATTAGACTAAAAGTACACCTGTAAAATCAATATTCTTTTCTCTTTACATCTTTATAACTCTCCTAAAATGTATCTTATACATTCCCTTCTTCAGGGACTTTGTTCCCTTCTCACTCAAAGCGATCACGCTTGTTAAAGAGTGGCATGCTGTCATAGCAACTATGTTACGTTCTGTTTCTGTTTGTCCTACGAAGGCTGTCTCGTTAAACAAGGCTTGTTTAAAGAAGGAAACTCAGTATACTGCAGCCTTCAAAGGACGCGTCCTACCTAGCATGCAGCCTTCGAAATGAGACAGCTATAGTCATTCTAATTTCTCATACATTCATATGTACACACACACACACACACACACACAAACAGACACAAAAATTGACCACACACACACACACACATTCAGGCTCAGATTCAGTCTTTAACCCCTATCCGAGATTACGATGTATGTCCTGCTTTCAACAGAATGAAGAGTCGTGCGTGCATGCGTGTGTGCATGTGTGTGTGTGTGTGTGTCAAAGTGATGGATAGTGAATCAATAACAATGAGTTAGTCAGAATTAATATCTGTGATATTTGTGTGTTTTACACACTCACTGATTCACACACACACATTGCGGTTGTCTGTGTAACGGTAGCCAGCTGGTAAGGTAGCTGTGCAGTTTGTAAACCTCGCTCCCCTGGCCTCAAAAGGTGCACTAGCAACTGACACTAAGGGCTATAGTCTTTAACCTCCTTGTTAGCATGACCACCTCCTATGCCAGAGACCTTGGTTTGAATCCCACTCAGAGTGGGTTAAGCAGGACTGGTTACTCTGCTCTGTCACCTCCATTCTCTGACTAACTCATACAGTACGTACCACTGCTGTCCCATGACAAGTGTGTTTGCTGATCACATGAGTGAATTACAGATAAGAAGACATGAAAATAATTGACAGAATAAAGAGATGGATGAGGCCATAGCTTCAGAGAGAAGAACGACACAAGATTATTTTCTGGGGATGTGATTGGACAAATCCATCTCAGTCCATTCCATCACATAAAAAACACTGACACACTCAGAAAACAAGACACCAGTGTAACCAATTTCTAGATGCATTATTGCTCCAAAGAAAAATCTAATTGTTTCAGTGAACAGTCAGAAACAGATCTGCACATCAGTTTAGAATCCAATAGAAGATTTAGAGAATGTAAAATGTTGATGTTACTGTTAAAGCAGGGATAATTCAAATAAATTAAAATAATAAAAAGTTACCAATGAAATGTATAAAATAATTTATTCAAATACAATTAAAGTACAGCTGATATAACATTCATAATGCCAAGGCTGTATTGTAACAGAGGTATGTCATAATTAAACAGTGTATGAAAAAACTTCTATTTGGTGAATAGTTTTATTTTATGCGTACATACTACTGTTAGCAATAGTCTAAATTATATGTTATTTGATCTATTTTAAATACAATTACAACCCCAAAACCCCCAAATTACTTAAGGGACCTATTATGCTAAATGAATGGTGTTTGAACATAAATGTGTGTTGGCAGTGTGTGTACACAACCAACCTATAATGATACAATCCACCCAGTCCTTTTTTTTTAATCCCCATTAATCATAAGCACTGTCTCAGAACAAACACTTTGCAGATTCTGTACTAAGTGACTTCACTTTGTACAGGCCCTGCCCACGACTGTTGACGGACACTGCCGACGGACATGTGTGTTTGTGTGTTTTGTTTCGTTATAGCACATAGCGAACATTGTAGGCCTAACTGTATTTGTGTGTGTGTGTTGCTCATCCATCGTTGCAAAACTGCTGAAAAAACTCTACAACAAATAAATACATTTATCAAATAACCATTCGGAATTGTCCTGGTTCATTCTCAAAGTTGTTACTTCTGATGGATTCTCTTCCTCATCAGTGTCTGACTCCGGTTCAAATGTGAATGGCTGAACACCGCTATTTTAGCTGTCAATCATATTGCTTATGATGTCTAGTTATCCAAAGCAGAGCTCTCAAAACTCCACCCTATTCTGGATATGGGGCGGGGAGCACTAGCTCATTTGCATTTAAAGATACACACACAAAAACAGCTTGTTTTTATTCCCACCCAAAAATTGCCATTTTCAACATGGTATAATAAATTATCTGTAGGTTATTTTGAGCTGAATCTTCACAGACACATTCTGGGGACACCAAAGATTTAAATTACATCTTGTGAAAAATGGCATAATAGGTGCCCATTAAGGAATTTATCTTAACTTGCTTGAAACAGGCTTTAAAAAGTATCTTCATGTATTGTTACTGAAACTATCTTGTTTTGGGAAGAATAGAGGATTTAATGGGACCTGTACAGACCTTAAAAGCCAAAGGTGAGTGCATTGCACATTAAGTTATATAGTAATATACCCTATAGATTGCACTAACAAATATTATTGCCAAAGCTATAATATTTAAGTGTATTTTCATGTAAATGAAAATATCATTTAAAATGAAATATCTCATTTCACTTTTAAACACTGTTTGTTCGCCCACAATGCAGCAGAGGGCATGGTACTGTTTGTCCAACTACAGCAGGACCTTAATGATAGAGGTGAGTCAGAGAGGAATTCCAATCAATTAGTGCAGTGGACAGCGTCCACTCAAAATGTTACTCTTTCACAACAGAACTTACCTTTAACTCAGGAGCATAGCAAGCCTGTCCAATCTCCTTCTCTCTCTCTCTCTCTCTCTCTCTCTCTCTCTCTCTCTCTCTTTCTCTTTAGAACAAACTCACACAAGTACAATCTTTGAAAAAGCTGAAGATGCAGATCACAAGGATTACAGGATGCCACCCACTTCACTTAGACTCGAGGAGCAGAGAAGAGCAGTGGCTCAGTTTCAGTTTTTAGTGAACATCCAACATTTTAGCAGTATGGTCCACTGACACACTGAAAATAGCTTCTGCGGTCAACTGTGATAAAGATTATGATTATATGACCATTTACAGTCTCAGTCTCAAAATAAAAAAATTATATACAATAACCCAGAGAAAAAGTGCTGCGTTCTTATGAAAAGGTGCTAACGTTTTTCTTTCTTTTTTGAAGTCTCTTTTATAAAATAGTGGCATATGCAATATGATAAAAGACACCAATATTCAAAAAACAAAACAATTATTAATTACCAGAATAAATTGTTGGCAGTTTCCAAGAAACTTGGTTAATATAAAATGTGACATAGATGTGTGTTTATAGACATCTGAGAACGAGGCTAATAGATTCAGAATAGAGAGTCTGAACTATCCTATGCATTTTATAATCCATGACCAATTAAAAGTTATTACATCAGCACTCAGCATTTCAGTTCAATATTTTGCTACTGTATCAGCCTTGGAAGTCAAAGAAATAATTAATGATCCTTCTGACAGGTTTTGACTGCAGAAGGTTTCTCTGCATGTGTGTGTTACGTGTCTGTGCATGCTTAAAGAGGAGGAACATGTTTACTGTGTCCGATTGTACTGATCATCCTGGATTGATTGCTTCCACTGTGTCACTACCGAGAGACAGACAGACATTGCCCCAAACATTTCTAAACAATTCCCCTATGTATTTTTCCCATTGCCCCACCCACCATACCACCCCCTATCTAAGCACTCATGGCCCAAATGTTTCCAAAACCACCTTTTTAGAAACAATAGCTTTGTTCTGTGTTCATCTTGAAGGATGCATTGCTGTTTTATGCCCTGCCAATGTAACTGGTCCTGCTCGACACGCTCCGAGCGGGATTTGAACCTGGGTCTTTGGCAAAGATGGCAGGCGCGGCATCAGCCGGCATGGGAGGCAGGCACTCTGATAAGGAGGCTAAAGGCTACAGCGGCAGACGCTAGTGTGCCATTTGAGGCCAGGGGAGTGAGATTTACACATGCAGCACAGCTATCACATACCAGCTGGCTCCCGTCATGGCACCACCGGTCCTGCTCAACCCTCTCCAAGCAGGATTCAAACTGGGGTCTCCGTCACGGGAGGCAGGCATGCTAATGAAGAGGCTAAAGGCTACAGCCCATAGTGTCAGTCGCTAGTGTGCCTCTTGAGTCATTTCTTTTTGACCAAAATCAAGAATCCTCATGTCAAACTGAGTCAGGACAAGATACCAGCTGTGTAGAGTTTCATCACATTGCAAATGTTTTGCAAGACTGTTCATTTTCTCTTGTCATCTGGTGACTGGAGCAAGTAATCACACAGTCCTCAGGACAAATTAAATCTGACTTACCATCAGTCCCCCTACAGTTTCACTTCCTGCACCATTAATAGGTTAAATTAAATGATCCAAGAGTTATTCATTGTTCTCTCCATCTGTATAACATCCTCTCTCTCCATCCCCTCTTTTTGTGTATCCTTACCAGATTAAATTTTGATAAATAATAAAATGATTTTGTTTGCTATCCAGGCTCGATCTGTCCAGGAATCAGTCAATAAATCCACAAGTTGAACCTCCTGACTGTTTTTCTCTCACAGCCCACACACACTCATATCTATCTTACCATCTACCACACATTCAAACCTCTGTTTCACACAAAGGCACACTCATTTTTTCTATAATGGCAGGGACTTTTCATTGACTTTAATTTTTCATAATACCAAGCTAATTATATTTTAAATCCCCTAACTCTACCTTTTACATTTCACGATGTTCAATAAGAAATTAATTAGTATAAAGCCATTTTCCTTGTGAGGACAGTTCTACTGAACGGCAAAACTTCCAGTCTGATCTCATGAAAATTACATGACATTGATACTACGAGGGTCATTACATGTATCGCTGCAGTTATGAGGTGAAATGTCCACTGTGTAGCCTCTAGTGCTCATTTCACCAGGAAACTGCTACGATACACATGAGTAATGTGCCACGTGAAAATAATTTTGCAAAAATTAGGTATAGTAATGTGATTCTATGAGAGCAGGTTGAAAAGCACCCCTGTGGACTACGTTTTGCCCTCGCCCCTAGACACAGAGCTGACAGTAATGTACACAGCTCTGGAGCAACAGGGACTATAACAAGTTTTATCCATCCATCTTTACCTTCATCTATCTACTACTTTTCTTAATGGGTGAGGTGGTTAGGAATTTTTTCAAAATTGATTTTTTTTCCATCTCATTAAAGACAATCATTGCTTGTTTCTCTTCTGGCACACTTTGAAGTTAAAGGTCAAGTTTTTTCTGTCTGTGTGAAGGACTACAAAGTGTTCGAGTAATTGCCGGAGTGTTGGACTAATTATTTCTGCTGTTAGAACCCTGACGAGCAGCAGAGCTGTAGGCGGGAGCTGGCGGCTGCTTGAGGAACACCATTACTGGTTACAAATGGTCACTAACAAGATACAGTACTTCCCTAAATTTTGCACTGAAAGCACATTCAGCCAAACTAAATCACAAAAACAAACACAATCAGCAGTGCTTGCAAAGTCACCTTGCTGCAAGGACAAGCTGTAGTTTAACTGAAGTCTGGTCACACAAATCTTTCACTCCCACTGCAAAACTGTATTGCTTAGAGCTCACTCTTTCATAGCTAAGGAAATTTAATGAGATCTCAGCTATTTTTCATCATCAGTTTGAATCAAACTTGAAGATTTCATAGGATACATAAATTAGAACAATTGATAACATAGAGCTAAAACATTAAAGGTGTCATGGCATACCTTATTATTTTAATATGTTGCTTGAGGTTCACTTATAATATTAGTTTTTTTGCACAAAAAAGTAATATATTTATAAACATGATAATTTTCCACCCTCATTCTGACCCTCTGTCAGAAACACTTTGTTTTGGTGCTGCTTCTCTTATTTAAGATTTGACTGTAAATGCCCACTGTTATGATTGGTTCTCTGCTCTTGACTGACCTGTTCTCTCTATGGAAGTGAAAAGGTAAAGTAGGTGTTGATGTGGAGGCAGTCAGATGCAAGTGTCTACCAATGTGTGAAGCCACAACGTAGTAGGAAGGAAGTAGAGAATGAGTTGTTATGTCAGCTTGGTTTGAACAAATTCTCTTTTTGCTATGAGAAGGAAGTTTTGAGTTCTGAAATGAACAGTGTGTTTTTGCAGTAAAATGACCTCTTATATGTTAAAACATAAATGAAAATTTGAACCCTCATGTCATGACCCCTTCAACGTGTAAATACACTGGTGCTCATTTAATTAATTAGATCTTAGAAGATTTAAACATACTGTAGTCTAATGACAAGTTGTAATAATAGAAAAGGTGACTTATTCCTTTAGAAACCAATCAACAAACTGAATTTCGAATTGATACAAAACAGGCAACACTTTTAAGCTAGCCTCCTATCTAACACTTTATTTTAGGAAGGATAAATCTATGAACAAATCTGGTTAATCATTCCATATTTGTTTATGTAATACAATGACTTGTAATATACACTACACATGTAAAAACCCAGTGTTTTCTGGATATTTATCTTTTAAAATCATGGTTAGGTTCAGGGTTTGAGGAGGGGTTATACTTTATGATTAGGTTAGGATTTAAACTTGTGAAAAAAATTACTAACATGGTTTGTTATTTTGATTATTTGTTTTCTATATGGGAGTTTAAGTTATTGCACTATTATTACGACTTGTCATGAGACCAGTTTGGAAAATTTCATGAGAAATTTTAAGTTCACATTGAAATCACTGACTTTTTGACTGCAGGCTTTGGTATGTTGGCAAATCTGAGCACAGTTTGTGACATTGTTGAGATCTATTATTAAACTCTAAAGGAGACACAGGCAGAAAAAAATATCACCACATCACCATAGAATGCGGAGAATGTTTGTGTCCACAAACTGAAAAGCTGAATTTATTTATAGCATGATTAAAGAGATTAAATGCTTGAGTACACAGAATTGGAGAAGTTTAAATGTCAACAAACACTTGAGTCCCATAATGGTGGTTAATGCTGCCGGAGAATGACTGAATGGACAGATTAAATTGCATAGATAAATGAATGGTATAGTTTGGATTACAGCATGACATTTCTTGTTCTATAATTCCGGAGGGCAGCATTCTGTCCCAGTCTTTATAACACCAGCAGGAGGTTTTAGCATGAAGCACTTGAGACACCCTGCTGTGATTTCAGTAAAATTTCATTTAGTATTCAAAGCATCATTAAAATTATGAATTTGGCAACCATTACAAATAGTTTATGAGCATAGAGTACAAAAATGCCTAAAACTATATAAATATTCATTAGTAAAATAAAATAAAAAAAACTTATTTAGCAGCACACTTCTTAGACTTTAAAATAGCTCACATTTTGTATGTGTATGTGTGCAGATGTTACTGCAGCAATAATTTCTGTTTAAGGTAGTTAGTCCCTACAATGTAGTATAAACATGTTCACACACACACTATATTAGTGAGAACATCTCATAGACTTCCATTGATTTTTTTAGCAGGCTAATGATATTTTCTATTCCTTAACCCTACCCCTAAACTTAACCCTCACATAAACCTATGCACATCAGTAGATTTAAAGCTAAACTTGATTTGGCTAATTGGTGGGTTTTAAACAAGTTTCTTCTATTAGTGAGGACATTTTAAAAAAATGTGGCAATAACAAATATAGTGAAACCTGTACAAACACACACCTTTGTGTTTCTTACCTTTGTACATTAATGAGGAAGAAAAGTTTCTTTTTTTCAACAAGGATGCTGCAAGCACAGCCACACACAAGCACACAAACACACTCTCATATTTTGCAGCTGTAATCAGGTTAGCATTAAATGGAATGTGAACTCTAACTCTAAAGCATGGAAGCACTCCATATGAGGATGGAATGATGTGTGAATGCTCGTGTGTCCACAGGGATTAGAGTGCAAGAACACTGTCAATCAATCTCACAGCCCAATGCACAGCTCAGACATGCAAAGCACTCACCCACACAGAGACACTTCCACTCTCATATACACACCTTCAGCCAAATGCATACAAGTTACACAATGCAGTCAGAATCTCTCTCTCTCTCTCTCTCTCTCTCTCTCTCTCTCTCTCTCATGCACAAAATCAGGCATTCACAGTTAAAGGGATAGTTCACCCAAAAAGTTTTATTCTCTTATCATTTGCTCACCCTCATGCCATCCCAGATGTGTATGACTTTCATTCTTCTGCAGAACACAAGGATTTTTAGAAAAATATTTCAGCTCTGTAGCTCCTCACAACGTAGATGAATGGTGATCAGACCTTTGTAGCTCCACAAATTACATAAAGGAAACAAAGTAATCCATTTCCAATCCAGTGGTTAAATCCATGTCTAAAGAAGCAATATAATACGTGTGGGTGAGAAACAGAACAATATTTAAGTCCTTTTTTACTCTAAATCTCCACTTGAACTTTCACTTTCAGATGTGAATATGAAGCTAATCAGGCACCACATATCTCTTCATATGTACTAATAAAAGTGGACATTTGGAGAATTTTGGGGCTACAAAGGTCTGGTCACCATTCACATACAGACCTACAGAGCTGAGATAAAAATCTTTGTTTGTGTTCAGCTGAAGAAAGAAAGTCATACACATCTGGGATGTCATGAGGGTGAGTAAACAATGAGAGAATTCAAATTTTTGGGTGAACTATCCCTTAAACTTTCAGCCATAGATATACAGGGTTCCCACACCATTTGATTTGAATTTGCATTGTTTTTCCATTCATTTGTAATTACTAGAATAGGATTTAAAAAAGTAATTAATGGATATTCACAAAGAATTTCTATAACTGAACATAACTGGAAAAATGTAGATTCACTATAAAAATAAAAAAAACTCCAAGAATTTTCCATGATGTTGTATGATTTTGTAAAATTATTTTGTGATTTGTGTAGAAAATACACATTTGGGATGGCATCAGGGTAAGCGAATAATGAGCGAATTAGCATTTTGGGGTGAAGTAATCCTTAAATATCACTATCAGGACACCATATACACACAACACAGTTCCATAGAACCAAATTTGTGGCTTTATTAGAGAAGAACTTTGTTTAGCTTCTCTTAAATGGCATAGATTTTTGGAAGCTAACCATGGTCATCTATGTTCCCATGGTGATGGCTGATTGGCACAATGAGAACAACCAGGCAGAGGACAGCCAACCAGATGCTCCACACTACAGCCAATAATGACTTCTTATAAAACTTGATAACCCATCAATGTCATCATTGTTCTGAATGTTTAATGGTGGTAAAAGTTACCATGTCCAGTGTGCAAGAATCAAGCTTTAAACATGCACATACAGTATATGGAAATGAAAAGCATGTGTGTATTCCTGCATTCAAGAATGCATAATTTCCTGCTATACAGTTGTGCGAGGATGTGGTCGAACACCCGTCTGAGGAGAGAGGAAGTGGTAAGGAAGTTCACCTGAGATGAATTTGCTGGTAATTACTCTTTCTGTGTTTGCAGTGAGAGACGGGGGAGATAAAAATGTCCCGGTGCACAGAGAGAACGAGAGGGGCACACGAGAGATTGCGTGTATGCTACTGAGTGATTTGTGTATGCTGAAAAGCGGAACTTAATTGTGTATGCTGAAAAGCCATCCTTTGTTGTGTGTAAGCTGAAAAGTGATTTCTGTTTGTTGAGCATTAAAAGCCTTACTCACATAAATTGTGGATTTCTCCTTTATCTGTCTGACAAATAACTTTGTTACTCTGGTGCTGAAACTTGGTAAGGAGGAAGGATACGCTACTATGGAGTCTTCATCTCTGCTGGAGGAAGTCTTCCGTTCCCTCACAAGCATCCACCAGGCCCAACACCAGGCCCTCATGGATCTACGGGTGGAACAACAACATTGTTTTGAGATGCTCCTTCGAGGCCAAGAGGAGGGCCGATGGGCATTGCGGAGCTTGTCACCCCTGGAGAGAGCAACCATCACGACCCCACATGTAATGCTTGCTCAAATGGGGGCACAAGATGATCCGGACGCATTTCTGGAGCTCTTTGAGTATACGGCCAAAGCTCTGAAATGGCCGTGGCTGCAGATCCTATCGCTGCTGACCAGGGAGGTACAGCTCGTATCCTCACAACTTCCAGTCGTGAACCTCCAGGAATAGACCGTGTTGAAGAATGCCATCTGCAGCAGGTTGGCCGCAGTCCAGAAGAGCACCACCAGTGGTTCTGATCCCTTATGCTGAGTGAAGTCAGCCGCCCATTTGCCTTTGCTCAGCAGCTCCGGGACACCTTCTTGCGGTGGGTGCTGGCTGAGGAAGACAGCGATGTCGGTGATGTCATCAATCTTGTGGTGATGGAGCAGTTCATCTCACAACTGCCAAAGGGGACAGCGGAGTGGGTCCAGAGCCACCTGGATCTCCCAAGTGGGGATTCTGAAAGAAATCCTCACTGATCAGGGCACTATTTTCATGTCACTTTGCAACACAAGCTGTTCGAATGATTGTGTATTAAATCGATTCGGACAAATGTGTACCATCCACAAAAGGACTGCTTGGTCAAATTATTTAATAGCACCTTAAAAAATATCATTCGTAAATGCATGCACAAAGAAGCTTGGAATTGGGATAAGTGACTCAAACCCCTGTTATTTGCAGTACGAGAGGTCCCGTAAGCCTCCATGGGGATTTCCCCGTTTGTATTGTTATATGGGCGTTAAGCCCCGTGCCGTAATAGATGTCATGAAGGAAAATTGGGAGGAGGGACCTACACAGAGCAAAAATTAAATTCAATACGTTCTTGACCTGAGAGCAAAACTCCACACACTGGGGCATCTATCACAGGAGAATTTGCTACTGGCACAAGTACGTCAGTTCCAGCTGTATAACAGGGGAGCTCAGCAACGGGGATTTGTGCCGGGAGCTAAAGTAATTGTATTACTGCCCACATCGACCTCGAAATTACTCGCAAATTGGCAAGGGCCCTTTGAGGTCACACGGCAAGTTGACTATGAAGTACTGCATACGGATAGGTGCGGGGTACGTCAAATTTACCACCTCAACCAACTAAAACCATTTAGAGAGGGCGGTCCCTGTATCATTGGTGACGGTTGTTCCAGAGAGCTCAGTCTGGAGGTGAGTCTATAAGCCAATCAGTTCACCCTTGTGGAGACCACCTCTCACCATCACAATGTACGGATGTTGCCAGATTGCAAACAAAATTCTTTGACGTGTTCCCTACCGGTCACCCAAACACAAAATGCAGCTAGTACGGGAAGAATGAAAAGCCATGCTCAATATGGGTGTAATCGAAGAATCCCACAGTGATTGGGCCAGCCCGGTGGTTCTGGTGCCTTAGAGTGATGGCTCCGTCCGGTTCTGTGTGGATTATAGGAAAGTCAATGCAGTGTCTAAATTTTACGCATATCCAATGCCTCGTATTGATGAACTTGACAGCTCTCCTGGACTGAGTTGGGGCGTGGGCGTGGTCGAACGCCCGTCTGGGGAGAGAGGAAGCATTAATTTGCTGGTAATTACTGCGTGTATGCTACTGAGTGTTTTGTGTATGCTGAAAGCAGAACTTAATTTGTGAATGCTGAAAAGCCATCCTTTGTTATGTGTTAGCTGAAAAGTGATTTATATTTGTTGAGAATTAAATGTCTGACTAACGTGAATCGTGGAAACCGTCTCCCGCTTCCTTATTTATCTGTCTGACAATGAACTTTGTTACAACAGTTTGCAAATTATATATCAAATGAGAGGACGTCCATATACGCAGTATTAATAAAAACAGTCAAACAATACCTGGATGACGTACTGTTTCAGGTGAAATTAAATGTCCAACCAGTGGACACTTTGCTATCCCAAAAGGCCACAAGAGCTGAGGAGCCATCAATTTAAAAAGTCTTATTAAAAAAAATTACAAATATTGAAGAATTGTGAGTATACTGTATAGTGCTACAGATACCAAGAAAGTTGTTACTCATGTTACTCATGCTAATTGTTCTTGTTTACCAAGACCTGAGGATGCCATAGGTCAAAGAACACCCTGGTCAAAGGACAATACCAACATGGTGGATTTAGTATGGTGGGCTTAGCCTGTGTATATGCAAGCAAATTAAATTAACAATATTCAATATAAACTTTCATAGACATTAGAACACTTAAACACCAAACTGTAAGAAACACCCTTTACATTTTTCTCACAAACTCACACGGATAAACATCCATATTGCTCACAAATCTTAATTGTGTCAGCTATCTCACCACGCTTCAGTGCCAGGGCGCCCATCTTGTTTGAGCATTTCGAGGGTGTATGTGAGAACCCCCCGTCGTGAAGACATGCTTTTCTATATAACAACCAGACACACATTCTTTCAATACTGCTCAGTATCAGTCCGCATGACTGTCACTAGCCCACATCATGCTGAGGGTCCTATTCTTATTTCTTACCCTACAGTGGCTCTTCACAAAATTCCTGCATGTTTGGGAGGATTCTGTGACTCATCTGATTATAACATTTGTGCTGGAATGTTTATGAAATGGAAAACATGAAACGACAAATCAAGAATCAGAGAAACACAACTACTCTCCCTTATTATGAAGCAAAATTTTGAAAAAATTAAGAAATATTTTTAAATCTCAGCTCTCTTTTAAGACACCTGTTGTTATAACCTCTCACACAATTCCCTGTATTAAGGTCATCCCAGTTATGCAGTAGCCTACATTTTTAAATCTGAAACTTAATATATACAGTACAGTGTGTGTGTGTTTGTATCCTCTCTCTCTCTCTCTCTCTCTCTCTCTCTCTCTATATATATATATATATATGTTGTCAGTGCTTTCTTTTTTATGCAATGGAATGCCAAAAAAACTTACTAGGTGCCCTGAAATATCACACTTGTCTCTGAGACAGCCCTAGGCTCTGTAAACAGCAGGGGAAAACAAAATTGGACACTGACTGTAGATTATATTTTTTGTTTAGTCAATCAGAAGACTTTGAGGTGCTTTCTGCCTGTCAATCAATCTGCACGTTCATAGGGCAGCCCATATATGGCAGCAGGAATCTGAGCGCATCAGTTTGAATTGTCACTTTGCCTTGTGAGATTAACGCTATTTCTTCCGTTGCTTCTGACAACTAACATAATAATACCTGTAATAATTCAGTGTAACTGTCAGTTTGCTGACATCATTCGCTTTAACTTTATTTTTCTTACCTGTGACATTGATATACTCTTCCGTTACATCTCTGAAGACAGCAATCTCAAACCGTCTGGTGCATTCATTTATTTGGAGGTCAGTGTTTTCGGAAAAGGGGAGTGTCTTGTTTAGCTGCTAATGTAACTTGATTTAATGGAAGTTCAATGACGTCTAACATCATTTAGAGCATCTTAAAGTTAATTAATTCT
This sequence comes from Xyrauchen texanus, assembly GCF_025860055.1. NCBI lineage: Eukaryota > Metazoa > Chordata > Actinopteri > Cypriniformes > Catostomidae > Xyrauchen > Xyrauchen texanus. Next base: position 13,358,022 of record NC_068299.1, on the reverse strand, counting down.
TACTTATTTAAACAATGGGAAGCCTAAATTGAAGGAAATAATTTAGGCTTCCCATTAGTCATTGCTCAGGGGGGAATTGAAAGTAAGCTCACATTTAGGTGTCAACTTTGATATTTGTAATCAATCTTTAAAAACTAGATTTTTTTGATGATAAAATAATACAAATGTATATAATTTTTTCAAACAGGATGGAATGTTTTAAAGTAAGACAAACCATTTAATACCACAAAACATCACAGAATTCATGAAATCCAGGGCTAAAATTTAAGTTTGAGCTGTTTTTCCCTCCAAAATGACTTCCTGGAGTATGGTGTCAGAGCTGACCAGCCATGGCGTCAATTTGTAGGCGAACCTGGAAGTATAATTCATCATGGGTTTCTATATTGGGGGGTTTTAATAGGAATTTCCAATGGGTTTCTATATTGGGGTTTTTCAATTTATGAGTAAAAGGTATGTGGAAAACATTAATTGAATGTACTTTTGTTTTGTATATTCAAGTTTTTTTTTGTATATACAAATTGTATTTTTAGATATTCGTTTTGCTCTACAACATAAAGTGGCTTCAAAATTCACAATTGGTGAATGGCTGTGTCTAATATTGTAGAAAAAAACGTCCAAGTATCTTAAAGTATTGTTTACCACAGACCTTGTTTTACTCATAAATCCAGAGCTACCACACTTAAAACCCATAGAAAAATCCAGAGGGAACCCATGGCTCAAAAATGCTGATTCTCTTCTGGGTTTTTAAACTACAGCCTGAACAGCTCAATTAGTCTACTAGTCTTTTGTTGGTGAAAGGAATATTGTAAAAGACTAACAAGATGGATAGTTTAATATTTTATCCAATTATATTAAAAGATTTTTTCACCTTTAATACAAGTTAAGCTCAATCAACAGCATTTGTGGTATGATATTGATTACCACAAAAATATTTTTTAACTAGCCCCTCTTTTCTTTAAAAACAAAGCACAAATCTGGGTTCCAGTGAGGCACTAACCATGGAAGTGAATGGGGCCAATGCATAAACGTTAAAATACTTATTGTTTCAAAAGCATATCCAAAAGACGTAAACAATATGTGTTAACAAGATATAAGCGGGATAAAATTACTAACAGTTACTGTGTTAAGTTATGGCCAATTTAACAAATTCGTTGCCATGACGATTTAATGTGAACAAACCCTAAAACGACTGTAAATATTTCAATTTAAACAACGTAACAGCTCAAAAAATACATGAGTTTTGACAGAGGAAGTAATTTAAGTGCTTTTATAAAAGTATTAGCTTCACACTTCTGTTTTTAAACCCTCCAAAAATTTACCCAATTCACTCCCATTGTAAGTGCCTCACTGAAACCCTGATTTTTGCACCTTTTTTTTTTTTTTAGAAAAAGTACGGACGGGTCAAAATACATTTTTGTGGTAATCAACATTATTCCACAAATTATGTCAATTGAGCTTAACTTGTACTGAACCCGGAATAATAGTTTAAGACATTTATGATGGGGACATGAAAATGCACTGCATAGTAGGAACTGCCAAAGATTGCTTTTACTCAAACCAGAAAGAGGGGAAAATATTGCTTGGGGAGAGTGTGGAGTATACAACCCTAAACCAGAGAGTCAGAGAGTGAGAGAAAAAGAGTATGAGACAGCTTAAGAAGAGTACAAAAAAAAAAAAAAAGAAGGCTGTGTGAATTTAATGTTAAGAAGAGTGCTTGGAAGGAAAGACTCACCTGTAGCTCTGCAATCAAGCAGTCCATCTTTCTTACTCTTTCTACCTTCAGCCAAGCAGAGAAGTAAGACAAGGAAAGGGATGTACAAGAGGGAAGACCTCATGAATGTAATAAAACAAAGCTATTTTAAAAATGTGGGCTGTTGATGTTCACAAGAATCTTGCAGCTTCATGGCAACCAATACAACCTGCAATTTAGGTAGCCTATTTTGCAATGGGCTATAGGGCTATATATAGGCTATATATACAGTTACATATGATAGGGTGGATTTAGGGTATGTGTGAATATTTGGAACTTTTGACACCCTAAAACTTAGACTTACAAATTAGACTTTATCACAAGCCAACACACTTTTACAGCAATGTTAATCAACTTCAATTTCTTGTTTAGCACAAATGTACATAACAGATCTTGTACAGATTGCCCTAATACACCCTATCTGAACTTAAGATGTAAATATTTTGGGGCGAAATGCATACGCTTGTAGAGTTTGACATGCATTTTATTTAATTAAGACAAAATAACACTAAAGAGATTTTTTTTCACGCATCAAGAAAATGACGTCCAGGAAAACAACACAAGCAGCTTGACTGTTACATTCCAAACTCTCTGGACGATTCAGCACAACGGTTTATAGCACACAAATGACAATGGTTACGCAACCTCTTGTAAAACCTAAAGTGCCTTTCGAGTTTCTTTTATTTTTGTCCTAAGTCAGACTTTTCTTCACGGAGTCCCTCTCAGTCCCGTGCGCTCCCGAAAGGAGATGGATGAATGTGTCGCTACGCGATGCGCGCATGGCACCTTCCCACGGTCTCTCGGTCGCGTCAGACTTGCGCGAGGCGATTTTTACTGCAAGCTCGAGCGACCGTAGCTCCATGAGTTCCAGCTCGTGCTTGGCGGCGGTCTCGAGCACCTTCTGCTTGTTGTAATAGATGACGAAATTGTTGATGATGGGGTGTATGGGTAGCGCTATGGCGATCACCCCGCACAAAAAGCTAATGGCCGCGTTACACCGGCCCAGGGTGGTCTTTGGGTAGATGTCCCCATAGCCGACGGTGGTCATGGTGATGATGGCCCACCAGAAGGACTGAGGGATGCTTCTGAACAGCGTCTCCGGATGGCTCTGCTCCATTGTGTACGCGAGGGCTGAAAACACGAAGATGCCCACTCCCATGTACATAAGGAGCAGTCCCAGCTCCTTGAAGCTGCGTTTTAGCGCGTAGGTAAGAGTTTGCAGTCCAGATGAATGGCGCGCCAGCTTGAAGATCCGCGCAATGCGCATGATGCGGAGCGCCTGCACCGCCTGCTGCACATTGGCAAGCTCCATCATTGCCGTGCCGAGAAATGTGAGAATCAGCACTACATAGAAGGGCATGATGGCCATGAAGTCTACAATGTTCATGAAGGAAAGAGAGAAGCGCAACTTGTTTGGGGAGGATGCGAGGCGCAGCACGTACTCCACCGTGAACCAACCGATGCAAGCCGTCTCAATAGCGTCCAGGGTCGGGTGCTCAACGCGGTTCCCTTCGGAATCCTCAACCTGGAGGTCCGGTATAGTCCCGAGACACATTACGACAGATGACACTAAAATGAGGAGGAAGGACAAGACGGCAATTACGCGTGCGGGTAGCGAGGAATCCGGCTTCTCCATGAATTTCCAAATGAACTTCTGCCACCTCTCTGTGCGACTCATGGCAGGGTCACATTCCAGATCATCAAGGATCAGTTTCACCTTGTCCGCAATCTCTGCCAACTCTTCCTCCTTCTCGTTCAAGTTACTCTTACAGCATTCGTCCAAGTAGCTCAAGTCAATCTTCCAGAACTCCATTTCTTTGATAAAACAAATCGGGCAGATTCCTCTCTTCATATGGATCTCTCCAAAGTAGTACACTTCTATGATGCATTTAAAAGAGTCAGGGTCTCTGTCAAAGTAGAATTCTCTTTTCCCAGGGTCGTAATCGTCGCAAAGTGATGAAATGACATCAAAACTCCGAGGTGAACTGTTCACAAGTTCGGCGAGCCTGCTTTCCGGATAGCGGTTCAAAATGTCTCCGCATAGCACCAGCCGCACACCGCCGATATTTACGGCGATTTCGGTCTCCTCGCTATTCGACGATCCGTTACAGTGCGCGAACCGGGTCCTCGGTAACGTCCACATCCTCGCAGTTCCAGTGTCAAAACATTTAAATCGCATCAAATGTTAGAAATGGGCAGTTTGACGAAATAATACGCATGGAGACGCAGGATCCTCTAATATCAAAAATTAATGCGGATTGACTTCATACTGAAGAGTAAAATACATATTATTTTCTTTCTTTTTCTTTTGTGTGTGTAAATTCTTTGATAAGAAAAATAATCAGTAAAATGATATTTTGATTTCAGCAGAAAACGTTTCTGTGCGCTTTGGCGCAGTGAAAGCGCACAGTTGGCACAGCAGTAACAGGTCTCCCCCTCCTCCCTGCGCAACCCCCTCTTTATCTCTCCTGTTATTTCCTGCCCTTTCCAACCCATTTACCAACTCTTTTGAGCAAAAAATAATCAATAGTTTCTTCCAGTTGAGTTCACTTCACCCACCTCGAGTTACTACAGTATTTACAGATGTCAAAAAGTAAATATATTTCCATTAAGATTTAAATAATTATCATGGGTCTGTTCACACAAAGAACGTAAAAACAATAAATACAAGTGCATTTGATAGTTTATTAGTCTAATCACTCGACATTTCACTTTTCCACTGCTTGTCGGGGAGAGGCTGCCACTGAAAACCTGAATCTCAGGCTATTTGCGCCACCCCTAGTCATTTGAATAGAATTACAGTATAGGCTATATATGCCATTCATTTGGCCACAGTTGAAGAAACCAATGTCTGAAAGAAGTATAAGTTTAATAGGTTCAGGTCCAAATTCTCTTTCAAAGCTTATCCATTTAAATACTTTCATGCTGATATTGTATATACCAGTAATTAAAAGTCATTGTAATATTAAATAATAATAATAATAATAATAATAATAATAATACTTCATATTTATTCTTATAAATGTAATGATCTCATAAGCATATTAATTAATAGGCTATTAAAATGCATTATATGGTGTTATTATACATTTTTACAAAACATTTATGTTTTTGCACTGCATTCAAGCACAGAATTGAATATTTCTAATAAAATGAGTTAACTATTGTGGTCAGCATAAGTGTAAAATCTCAACTTGTAAGCATATTAGATTTTAAATCTATAAATGTGAAGTGAGATGAAAGGAGCAAAAATATGCAGCGTCTCTAGAAAATCAAACATTTTAATATTTCAAAGTCAAATCAATCACCATGGAAACAAATCTTCAACTGGGCTAGTATGTGCAAAGTACACCAGAAAATCACATATCACAGACTTCACTCAGCCTGTTTACAGTGGTTTTGTAAATACAGGGCACTATAATGACTTCATACTAGCTTGTAATGAGGCCGCTAGACAGTAAAACCGAACTGAATTTGTTTAAATAATTAAAGAAAAACTGATTGAACTTGGCTGTCCACAGATTTGAAAAAAGAAGATAATTGAATAACAAAATCAAAGTGAATTAAGACAACAATAAAATATATATATCAAAAGGAAAACAGCCCACCAAACTAGACTCTCTGTTTTATCTGGACATTACAGGAATAGTCCTGGTTCAAAACAAGTTAAGCTCAGTTGAACACATTTGTGGCATAATGTTAACCACAAAAACATTTTACTCATCCCTCCTTTTCTTTAAAAAAACTAATATCTGGGTTACAGTGAGGCACTTATAATGGAAGTGATTGAGGCCAGTGTTTGGAGGGTTTAAAAGGCAGAAACGTAAAGCTTATTATAATTATAAAAATCCACTTACATAAGCTCTTTTGTATTATTTGAGCTGTAAAGTTGTTTCAATTGTATTTTTTTTACAGTTGTTTTATGGTTTATGCTGTTACATCGTCATGGCAACAAAGTTTTAACACTGGATATAACATTAAACTGAAAAGGTTAGTAAACTATTTTATCACACTAAATCATGTTAACACGCATACTGTTTATGTCTTTTCGCTATACTTTTTAAACAGTGAGTATTTTAACGTTTACGGATTGGCCCCCATTCAGTTCCACTGTAATTGCCTTACTGGAACCCAGACACAAACACATACATTGACAGGGCTTTACACATGCACACACAGACACATCAGTAGCTGTGCAGTTAATCTCCTGCAGAATATAGGAAGAATGGAAGTGCAGCTGTCTGTATCTCTGTGGCGTGCACCCAACATACTGTAATTTAAAGGCTCTAAAAGTAGGAGAGAGATGCAAGGTAACTATCCTCTCTCCTAATCGTTTCTATCCCTCTCAGTTCAGCTCAGCGCTCCATGTTATTTCACCAGGCCAGTTTTCTTGGCCTCGGTTTCGTAGATCAGAAGTCTCCACATTTTCACTATAAACACTTCTGCCTCCTCATCCAGTACCTGCAGGAAAACACACAAACATCGCTGATTATTTACACAGTAATGGGGCAAATCTCACAAACTCATGTCCAGATCACATTTCCCCACAAAAATCAAAAGAAAAAAATTATAAATTATATTTTCCTTAAAGCAAATGCAGCCTATTTTTTGCATTGTGACATTATTTTTCTGACAATCAAGAACATTTTTTCCTTTAAAGGCTCATTATAATAAAATATTGAGATGTTTACTTGAGGTTTTTTTACAATTTAAATAATTGTCAACAGTGATTTTCTTTACTGTAATGCATGTATTTACTGTATTAATAATATATTTTTGCTCTATTAATAATTCAGTAATAATTGACTATTAATTATACAATACTGAAATACAATTTTAGCTGAAGAATTATTAAACTATTTATTTATTTATACTACCATGATGTAAAAATATTTTACAATTTAAATGATATATTTTTTGTGTAATAATGAGTCTTTTGCATTACGGTAATGAGAATTGGGATGGGATATGCATAACTGTCATGAAAATGATGTAACAATGCAAAGCATCTTAATTTATTTTCTTCAAGCAAAACATAAATATAATTTACTTTTGAGAAAAAAAATATGACCCACAATTGTTCTTGAGAGCTTTTGTGATATTCACACAATTTTAGCTCAAGCATGCAACTATCTTTAAACGTGCTACTTACCATGGCAACATCATCCAGAATTCCCTCTGGTGTGCTGTGAGCCATAACCTGCAACAACACAGATCACACACTAAAACCGACAAAGGAGACCATACTACATACCAACCCATATACACCAATACACACCTTAGAACAGACATAGTCAACTAGTGTGGCCTCCTCCTCTCCAATGTACTCTATAATTTTTTTATTAATCCATGGGCGGATTCTCCTGTCCATCAATATCTGTGTGGAAAAAAAAGAGTCATCAATGCATTCCATACACACACATCTACTAAACACCCTATTCAGTAGAGCAAGAATAAACTGTGACTTCAGATTTAGCTTTTGTACACAGTAGGATCTCTCTTTCTCTCTCACCGAGTCCACCATGTTCCAGTCCAGTGGATAGCTAAACAGCTCTTGTTTGACTGTGGGGATTTTCTCAATCAGACTCTTTATATGTTTTTGTTTCTCTTCTGTGTTAATACCAGGCCGTGATGCTGTGACCTCTGCCTCATCCAGGCTCAGGCCTCCCCTCTCATCCTCATTGTAATCTAAAGGTACCAGCTTTCTCTTCTTGGGTGCTTCCTCTGCTTCCTCATCATCAAACTTATTAAAGACGCTGTCCACTGCAGCAAGAGCCTTTCGTCTTACTGCCTGGGGCATTTTAGGACTGCCTGCAGCGCCTAAGAGGAAGACAGACAGAGTGCAGTTTTAAGCTGTTTAATGTTTTTTTTTTTCTACACCACTAGCAGAACCAAAAAGAACTAGCTTTGTGATTCCTGTAGGAAATACCAGTGCTTACAAGGCAAAACAAAATCGTGTTTAATTATTTTGGTAAGCTTGAGTTTTAGGCTTTGGTTCTGTCTGAGCAAATAGATGTAAGATAGAAAACCTATCGCAAATCAGTATACAAATATTACGATTGACGACATCATCGTTGTCGGTTATATTTATTGCAAGCACTGTAATGACATTTCAGACAAGTTTAAAACACTACCCCATCTCCTAACGTTTATAAAGACAGGATGTTCTACTCAAAACTCACACTTATGGTTGAGCCAACGTTGCAATTCTGTTAGATGCAACTAGTGGCGCAGAATTTACACACTCAAAGGAACAAAATGTTGAACTCAATTACAATGAAATATCTTCCTTTTGAATTTGAATAGAAATACATAATTGAATAATGAATTAAATAAATCATCTTTCACATTTTTGTACTCTATGTTAGTTTCTTGCAGAAAGAAATTAGACTTTAGTACCACACATACCCAGTTTGAGACTGAGGCCTATTTTAGACCTTTGCTCCTCTGTGGGCGGGGCCTCATGTGAAGAGTTCTCGTGTAGAGTGTTGACGCAGTGTGGTGATTCGCTGCCAGTTGTTAGGGGGGTGGCACTGCCGCTGGCAGAAGAGACGGAGGATGCTGTGGTAATAGGTCGGAGCGTGGGCTTCAAACTTGGCTTATCCTCTCTGTCATCGTCTTCGTCCTCATCTTCCTCTCGGTCTGAGACGTTATTGTCTGAGTACGCCTCCTGCTCTGTGCATCCCTTTCGCTGAGGCTCCTCGGAGGAGATATGCAGCACCTCTTCAATCTGCTCCTGCTTTAGAGAAGGCTGGCGCTCTCTCACGGCCTCCTGCTCTATCTGTAGGACAGAAACACAGTCACAAACTAAGATACACACACGAATGCAGACATAAGCCCACACACACAAGTACCCTCTGAAGTTCAGCATCAGGGTCTGGGTGTCCCTCTGCTAAAAGTCTCTGCCTGATCTCCTCCAGTTCATCTTTCTCTCTCTTTCTGTTTCTCTCATCTAATTCTAGCTCTTGCTCTCTGTCTCTCAATCGTTTCTGCAACGCACTGCCCCTGAGAGAGAAAGAGGAAGAAAAGCATGATAGAGGGAGTGAGATATATTATCTTTCTTATCCACAATAAGAGTACATACTTCATTATTCAGAATATTTTAGTAAGTAGCACAATGTAAAATGTAAAATTGTACAACTTTATCTAAATGGGCAGCATTGTGAACTTGGGTGTGTACCTGTAGTATTTGGGATCGTCTCTGTCATCATCATAATCTTCCAGGAACTCTTTCAAGCGCTTGGCTTCTTTAGTCTGCAGAACACATACAAAGTTTCCATGCATCATTCCACAAAATACAGTGCTTTCAAGTACTTGGAATGGCAGTTTTATCAATTCATACCATCTCTCTGTGTCTTTCCTCCTCTCTCTCTTCTTCTTTACTATAATCCCTTGATTTTTTCCTCTCTCTAATCTCCCAATTCTTCAGGCGCTGTGAAAAACAAAATGCACAGTATCGTACTTTGCTTTAAATGTAGTTCTGTTTGTCCTGCATTTAAGAATAAAGGAGGACAGATGATCTAGAAATAGGACACCACAGAGCAGTTCTCTATAATGCCACATAAAGTACACTTAAAATTTTTATCAATGTTTCTTGCACCAAAAACAATTAAAAAAAAAGCATACAGTATTGATGCTGACTACCACCCCTGGAGTCATGAGTTTTAATCCAGGTGTTCTAAGTGACTCAACCCAGGTATCCTAAGCAAACAATTTGGCCCGGTTGCTAGTGGTCACGATTAAGAGGTTCTTGCTCTCAATGGGGCATGTGATAAATTGTGCGTGGATCGCAGAGTTTAGCGTGAGCCTCTACATGGTGTTATGCACATCGAGCCACATGATAAGATGCGCAGATTGATGGTCTCAGAAGCGGAGGCAACAGAGACTTGTCCTCCGCAACCCGGATTGAGGTGAGTAACCGCGCTACCACAAAGTCCAACTAAAGCAGTGGGAATTGGGCATTCCAACATTGGGAGAAAAGGGGATTCATTCCGTTTTACATGACCATTTTCCACTCTCTCTGATCCTTGGAATAAAACAATGTTTTTTGTTACAAGCTATGCCTTCAAGAATTCCCTTTGTAAAGCCTGCACCACACTAACCGATTTTTCCAATGCTTTTCAGGTGTGAACTTAATTTACATAATCGCTGGCCAGTAGGTGAGAGCTGGAGTGTGTATTGTCATCTGTCAGTGGGAGGCCATAAATCACTTGACTTAACTGTTGGGACTCCCTGCTGTGCTAATGGCTATAAAAACTGAAAACACACATCAAGCTTGCTTGAAAAAATCGTAATGTCGCTGAGGCGAGGTCTTGTGCTCTCATAAGTGAACAATGAGCTTGTGGTGGTGGCGTAGTGGGCTAAAGCGCTGAGCTGGTAATCAGAAGGTTGCTGGTTTGATCCCTACAGCCACCACCATTGTGTTCTTGAACAAGGCACTTAACTCCAGGTTGCTCCGTGGGGATTGTCGCTGTAATATGTGCACTGTAAGTCGCTTTGGATAAAAGCGACTGCTAAATGCATAAATGTCAATGTAAAAGTACTTTTACTGAAGAACTGACAAGACATCAAGCTGACCTGAATGTTTTTCTCTCAACTGCAGCTGCATTTCATCACAAACGCTGAATGAATTCTAAAGTGATTCTGTCGCCAAGCGTTTTTCCACTAAAATTACTAATGAAATCAGAAAACTGAGACACAGCAGTTTTTTTTTTAATTGAACGCAATTTCTTTACTCACTAAAAGCTGCATATGGACAAACACGTTCTATGACAAGCCTCGAGGATTTAAATACACAATCAAACACTTTCACAAGTTAAAGTTACTCCATGAATCACATCCTAAATCACTATTACAATTGGTTATGCTCACACTGAACTACTTCTGTTAATTTGGCGAGCTCCAAGTGACAGAGAATCACAGAGAGAGAGCTGTGGTGAGTTGGTACTGTATGTGTCACCACTCAGCCATTCTTTATCGGCAAGTGTGTCATACCTCTGACAGAAGAGAGACAGATCTCAGCAAAACAGTCAGCAAATCAGCCATAATAGAGTTGTTTTGAGTCTGCTGGTGTGGCGCTGGCTTAAAGGAATCCTGCATAACTGGAAAACTCTTTGTATGCAAAACCTACCAATGTAGTTCCTGTTCATTATTGGGCAGGTCAAGCTTCTGAATACTGAATAGACATGGATCTATACAGTAAATGTGGCCGGTCATATGATAATGTGCGCATAGTTTTGACACATTACGTATGCCCTGTCTTTGCAGCATAGTTTCCATAAAAGGGCCGGGTGGACTCCAGAGGGTTAGTGTTTGCACTAGAATATGATCATGTATTTTAGAGAATGTGTACATAGTGGATCAAATTCTTATTTCAAAAATCCTGTTATCCATAATATCTTTTAAATGTTAAAGATTCCAAACCTCCTGATAGGCTGCCTCCTTTTCACGTAGCTTCCTCTCTAGCTTGCGCCGTTCGTACGCCTCCTCCTCATCCTCCTCTTGCACTTTTTTCTTCTCTTCTCGACTCCTCTCCCTTCAAAGCACAAATGCGCCCACACAACATTAAAACTAGCAATTACTCTACTTGCAAAAGATAAACAACACCTACAAAAGGAAGAGGAACATTCTAGACAAACATTCTGTAAAATTCTCAAATGTTCCCCTAACCCTAAGTATTAAAGGAATAGTTGACCCAAAAGTGAAAATTCTCTTATGATTTACTCACCCTCATGCCATCCCAGATGTGTATGACATTATATCTTCAGCAGAACACAAACAAAGATTTTATATCTCAGCAATGTAGGTCCATACAATGCAAGTGATTGATGACCCGAACGTTTAAGCTCCAAAAAGCACATACAGGCAGAATAAAAATAATCCATAAGACTCCAGTGGTTTAATCCATGTCTTCAGAAGTGATATGAAAGGTGTGGGTGAGAAACAGATCAATATTTAAGTCCTTTTTTACTATAAATTCTCGTCCCTGCCCAGTATGTTGCAATATTCATAAAGACAAAACAAAAGAATAAGAACTCTAAGGAGAGAAGAAGGTGCTTTGGAGGGCTGGTGAAAGTGGACATTTATAGTAAAAAAAAAATACTTAAATATCAATCTGTTTCTCACCCACACATTATCATATCGCTTCTGAAGACTGGGATTTAACCACTGGTATTGTATGGATTACTTTTTTGCTGCCTTTATGTGCTTTTGGAGCTTCAAATTTTTGGCCACCATTCACTTGTATTGTATGGACCTACAGAACTAAGATGTTCTTTTAAACATATTTGTTTGTGTTCAGCAGAAGAAAGAGTTACACATCTGGAATGGCATGAGGGAGAGTAAATTATGAGAGAATTTTAATTTTTGGGTGAACTATATTCCTTTAAATTTCAATAATTCATTCGGCACCGCTTAACAAAAAGACTTAATTTGGAAGATGATTTCAGCCTTATGTGTGCCATGCTTTTCAAGAAATGTTAGATTCAAATTTGAAAATTTGACACCGGTTAAACTGACCAAATGTTCAACAACGTTCATTCAAAGTGTAACTGACAGCAATGACATTGTTGTAACATCTGACACTATTCTTTTGTTTTCTTGCAAGCGTTGGCATCATTGACATGAACAGCATGCTCGACATTTTAGCTGATGTGACATTTCTAAATGAAATAGTACATGGAAAAAAATATAGGGCGTGAATTGAGCTTATCCATTTATTAAGGTTTGAATGGATTGTGAAAAAATATTATTGGATAAAATAATTATTGGACGGTAAATGGGGTCAATTTTCATTTCTTTAAGAAATCTGGTCATACCCACCTTGATCTGCTTCTGTCTTTACTTTGATCACGACTTCTCTCCTTTTCCCACTCTTTCTCCTTCGTTCTTTCGCGATCACGGTCTCGCTCTCTCTCTCGCTCCTTATCTCTCTCCTTCTGCCTCTCTCTCTCCTTTTCCCTCTCCCGATCACGTCGCTCTTTCTCTCGTTCCCTCTCTTTGTCCCTGTCTCTCCCCTCCGTCTCAGTCTGCTGTCGTTCTCTCACCTTCTCCTCCTCCAGTTTCTGCAGGGTTCCGATGGGGAAAGAGAGACATTAGTTCACATCAGCGTGAGAACACACTTATATAACAAGGGCAAAGTTTTACAATCTCCCTGGAAACAGACTGAGCTTCAAAGCGAGTGTCTCAGTACGATTAAAATGAGATGATGTTTGTGACGTAGACACTAACAAACACTTACATTCAAACAGATGCACACACGGTATTCCTCTCCCATAAAAACATTACATTCATCCTTCTACCCATGATATTAGTGGAATCTCGGATATCAGCAGTTCTTAAAAAATGACTGTTAAGAAAACAACAATATTTCTTATTTCTCTGCAATAATAAAACCATGTCATGTTAAATTTCAGCATTCAAATACCATAATTAGTGAAATTTCACTATTCTTTATACAATTATGACACCACAGCGAAAACTATTATGCTATTAAACACACACATTTTTTAGAAGGTTAAACTTATTTATGAAATTAATTTAAAACATTAGCATGTAGCATTAGCAAGTGTTTCTCAAATAAGTAAACATTGCATCAAAAAAATTTTCAAACAGTTATACAAGTAAATAATCAGTAATAAAGAACATTGATATAAATAATGAACAGTGAATGTTTTCTCTTGTTCTTTAAAAAAAACATTTTGAATAATATGAACAACATAATAGACAGTGGCAGGTCTATTAGGCTGCATTTATACTGCAAGGCCTGTTATCAACTTGGCACCAAAGTACTGGTACTTTGACATTCCTACTCCTTACCAAAAAAAGTCAGTGTATTTCTTTCATAACTCACATAAGATTTAAAAGCAAGGTTCATCATATTCATTCACTGATTTATTTGCAGAGCAGCTTTGCAGAGAAATTTCAACAAATTGTTATTCACTGTATTCCATCAAAGTACATTGACTTTGGCAAAATGAATGAAATCAGAGAGGTGGAGTCTCACCCAAGCGTCGTCTTCTGTTGTCCTTCAGGCCTAAGCTGACCCAACAAATGTAAACATAAACAAATAAACAGACACTGACCATTCAAAGACAGAGAGGCTACAGAATAAACTAACAAACAAAAATAAATAGTTTGGCAATGCCTGCTTCACTAAATGTTTTCTTTACAAACTCTCAGCTCTGAATGGTCAATGCAGAGAAAAGTAGAGATGCAAGGATAAACAGACAAAAAAAAGAGAGAAGCAGGACAAAAAGAGGAGTATAAAAAGGAGTGGGATTGTGACATTCATTTCAAACTTTTTGAGCCAAAGATCTCAAATCTAAAGTTTAATTTTAATGAACTTACCTCTGAATTAACACTGGTTTGGACAGTTCTTTGTATAATTATTATTAAATGGCCATGTAAAACGGAATGAAAACTATATTTGATAAAAAAAAAATTAATTCCCTTTTCTCCCAATGTTGGAATGCCCAATAGCTTCGGCGCATTGAAAGGGGCCAGTTGAGGGGGTTCAGGCATCTGGTCAGGATGCCCCATGGGTGCCTTATTAGGGAGGATTTCCACGCATGTCCAACTGGGAGGAGACAGACCCGGGGCAGACTCAGAACACGCAGAAGAGATTATATCTCTGGGAAAACCTTGGGATCCCCCAGGAAGAGGTGGAGGACGTTCCCGGGGGAAAAGGACATAGGGGCGGTCCTGCTTAAGCTCACTCTCAGTACACGACTGTCAGACTACCTGATTGGCTATACTGCTCACATTACAGAACAAGGTTTCTTGTTATCTGTCGCCTTCTTGTCATAGCAGCACACATACAACACGACAGAACACAGAAGAGGTGCACAATACAAGATCTTTGTCCAAGAGGCATTCCTGGCCGACAGCGAAGAAATATGTTTTCTAACATAAATCGTGCAGTGAAATTAGGAGTGATCACAACATTTTTCACAATCAGTTTTGTTGTCGGTGTACTGATTTTGTCTGAAGAAAATAAAAAAAAGACGGTTGAAAAAAGAAACTATGACAGAAATAATGATGCAGGCTGTCTGTGCATGTTTTGGAAAAATTACAGACACACATGTTGCACAATGTCAACACAGAGTTTATTCATTTACATTAACATTTATGCATTTGGCAGACGCTTTTATCCAAAGCGACTTACTGCACTTAGTGCACTTAGTGCACTTATTGCACTAAGCGATAAGTGCACTTATTACAGGGACAATCCCCCCAGAGCAACCTGGAGTTAAGTGCCTTGCTCAAGGGCCCAACAGTGGCGTCTTGGTGGTGCTGGGACTTGAACCCCCGACCTTCTGGTCAGTAACCCTGAGCCTCAACCACTGAGCCACCACTGCCCAAGAGAGGGCACAGCTTTAGTCTGTTGGCACCTCAACCTGGACACAAGCAGCTGCAGATGGATGGATGTAATTAATTTTTTGTTCTTTTATGTTTTTTGTTTCACTTGTGCCAAAAAGTCCCATTGTCTCCCATTTGCCTAGCCCTCTCTGACCCTTGGATTTAAACGGACTGCTATTCTTTATAATTTTTTTAGCTGCAATGACTACTATGTAAATACCTTCACTGTGTGTAAAATGAGTTTCAGGACTTTGCTGCACTAATTCGTAACATGCAGGTTGCTGTCTGGTTCAGTATAGTTTTTAATTGCCCTCAACAAACAGTCTCTTTTGTAAAGTCTACAATATATCGTGACAGGTTCACAAAACTATCCATGATGAAATGTGCCGTACAAACTTTAAAGATCAGAATAAAATGCTCAGGGATCTTTTCTAACATTGGGATAAAGGATATGCAGAGCAGCAGATGCTACACACATTCAGGGATCAGCAGATTAAACCTGTCAACAATATATCAGCAACACAAACACAAAAGCAAGAGATAGAAACAAAGAGAGACAGGGGAAAAAACTAAAAGAAATATGATGATCTTACCTGAAAATTCTTCATTTCTGCACGTGCTGTGAAAGGGCCCCCCTCCCCTCCCCCTCACTCAGACTGCAGTGAAAAATACTGCAGTGGTTAGTCAGTAATGCATTTCTCACCAAAACGCTTTTGGACAAAGAGGACCCACAAAGCTTCACTCAGCTCTGCGTACACAGCACTTTCCAATCACAATTGTGGTTAATCAAGTAATTTGTTGCTAGAACAGTTACAGGTTTGTTGTATTTCAGCAGGTCATTTTTAACACTAGTGTGTCAAAAGTGAAGTGCAGCATTTCTGAGGCCCAGAGCCAGTTGCACCTTTGCAGATCCTCCAGAAGGGGGCGCCCAACATATGTAGAGTAGAAATGGAGTCTCATACTTACATGCTCTATTCCAGCAACTTTTTCCAAAGCTCTGAGATTCATCTTGCTTTAGTCACCATATGACCTCTACCGTAACGGTGGGGTTTAATGAACAGATTAGCTTTAGAGGGAGGATTACAGATTTGTTCATGCACTTTTTTGTGGTATATCTAGCCTGAACAGGTCTTGCTGCCATTGTTTCCCACTCAGAGAAAAACGCTAGTGTTTTTACCATCTCTCGCTCTCTCACTCTCTCGCTCTTTAGATACAACCTTTTCAAAAATCTTTTTTTCCTAAAGCTATTGCCTGACATATAAAAGTCTCTCTTGTTAGACCTTATGCGGAGATGGGTGGGAGAAACAATTCTAGGGAGACATTATTATTCGTAATGAACGTCTAAAGTGTTGCTTCTTGATTTAGACTCAATGTTCAGACTATGCAATGTGATACAACTGATTTAATTGTGTGTATTTAAGGTCCTTTATTCAGGTATTTGAAAAGTGTCAGTCACAATCATGTGGGTATAGAGTACTCTAGATGTGGCCATCTTCAGTCCACAGACTAAGAGAGGGAGAAAGAGCCTCTCTTGAAAAAAGTGTGTTACCTTGTGGGTGTCTCTGAATTTGCTAATCTCTCTAGAAATCAGATCTCGCTTGTCATCCTCCATCTCCATGGCATTAATATCATTCTGAGAAAAACAAAACAAAAAAACAGATTAGACCAGAGAGATTTCCGTAGATAGATTAAACCACAAAAAAACAATCCGCAGTAGAAAAGGAATTTTAAGAGCAATAATGAGCATTAGTGGTCCAAAAATTGCCCAAATTACATCTTTAAGTGGAACTTTCTGGAAAAGCCCAGTTTAAAGTTATGAGACTATGACAGGGCTTTCAGGTCAACACGGTAACCATGGTGACAGTAAAACTACCTCTTTCTTCTCTCTGCGTTTCTTGCGTTGATGGGCTTCAGCATCCTGTGAGGAGGCTGTGAGCTCACTGGAATACTCCCGGATCAGACCGTCGATAGCACCCTTCACCATCTGATCACACCGCTTTGTCTCCTCATCCAGAACCTCTTCATCTGTCGCATCTTCTCCAGACAGATGGGCCTGTATGGGGTACATGTTTTTGTATTACATTACATACTCCTCTAAGGATATAGAGTAATGTATTGATAGCAGTTCAGCTTCATAGAGGCCCATTTACCCCGTTTGGTCTCTTCTGATTGGCCTTCCAGGTGTCAAGCAGAGCTTTGGTCTTTGCATCCACCTTCACAAGTACCTTCTTATCTCCCACTTGCAGCCCATGAAGCAGTCGGAGAGCTCTCAGAGTGGATTCCGGCTCTTTGTACTCACAAAAACCAAATGCTACACACAAACACAGGTAAAGTTTAACATGGGTCACATTATCGGGTCGAATATTAATTGAAAAATATGGAAGTAAAAATTATTGTTTGTTCTTTTCCGTGAGAACAGAGCAAAGAACACAAAAAGACAAAGAATATAAGAAAGCCCATATTTACAAGTTGAATCATAATGAGAAAAAAATCCTGAATAAGGGTCCTTTAAAACTAACATCCCGTCATTAACCTACATTAAGTTAAACCTACTTCAAGGCATTGGTAATCAAACTACAAAATAAAAGTCTGTTAAAAAAGATGACATAGCTAAAGCTCACCAATAAGATGTTTTAAGACTAGGTTGTATGACAGAAGAATGAGATCCAGTTTACACCTGTTATTAAGATGAGTTTTGGTGGTCAGCACTAAAATACAGGTGTAAACGTGGTCTAAAACGTTTTGTGATCAGATCACAAAAACCACATGCAGAGGTTGTCAAAAACATATGGGACCACGTTGCATTTGAGGTGTAAACGCTAATCTGTCCTGATTGCGTCCTGAACAGCAGTAAAGCTCCAACCCTCACCTGTCAATCAAGTGCTGCACTAAAACAAGGGTTTAAACTTTAAAAGGAAATAACCGTCCAATCGTGGGGAAAAAACAGATACATACAATCAGGGGCGAAAATTTCATCAAAATGTTGGGGGGGGGGACAATAAACATAACAATTCTCAAGAGCAATTTTTGAAGGGGACACCAAGGGTTTTTTTGTTGTTGCCCCATTTGCATTTGTATTATTTTATTTCTTAAAAACAATTATTTTAAGAATATATCATTATATTATATACAATACACATATTTTAATGATATTTTAGGGGGGGACAACCCTCAGATGGGGAGGTCCTGACCCCCCCGAGATTTCCGCCTATACATACAATAGCACTTGAAAACTTCACAGATCTGTTTCAGTGTGTCTGATATAAAAAATTCAGAGAAACAGATGACAAGCACGAACATCTGAAGCTCCTTTAATACAGATACTTCACTAAAATAACGAGTTTTTGTGTTTGTGCTTAGATTACATTTTTACTGCATCTCGAAGAAACAGCGTGCCAGTTTAATTTGTGCTTTCTTTGTCTTTTATGACTTTTTTGCAGTTTATTATCATGCACTAAAACACTGACATAGTGATTGATGCATGCCGTCATTAAACAGAGACCATCTATGGTCACAGCAGATGCATTTACATTTACAGTTATGCATTTGGCAGACACTTTTATCCAAAGTGACTTACAGAGCCCTTATTACAGGGACAATCCCCCTGGAGCAACCTGGAGTTAAGTGCCTAGCTCAAGGACACAATGGTGGTGGCTGTGGGTTTTGAGCCAGTGTCCTTCTGATTACCAGATTACCATTTAAGCGACCAGGTTTAAACAGCGAGATGTCTCGTCTGACAACATGTGATCGGATCACCCCATACATATAGTAATATCAGGTGTAAACAGGGATGCCCAATTCCTACTACTTAGTTATTCCACGTGGTGATGCGGTTACTCACCTCAATCTGGGTGGCAGAGGACAAGTCTCAGTTGCCTCTGCTTTTGAGAAAGTCAATCCACACATCTTATCACGTGGCTCGCTGTGCATGACTCTGCTGAGACTCAAAGCATGTGGAGGCACATGCTACTCTCCGCAATCCATGCACAACTTACCGTACGGCCCACTGAGAGCAAGAACCCCTAATTGCGGCCACGAGAGGTTACCCCATGTGACTATACCCTCCCTAGCAACTGAGACAATTTGGTTGCTTAGGAGACCTGGCTGGAGTCACTCAGCATGCCCTGGATTCGAACTTGTGACTCCAGGGGTGGTAGTCAGTGTCAATACTCGCTGAGCTACCCAGCCCCCAGGATCTGACAGGCTTAAAACAGAGGATTATTATAGTCTTACTTTTTACCTTGCAGTTTTCCAGAAGCCCCCTGGACTCTTTTCCAGCTGAGGACCAAACCACATTTCTGTAGAAGAGAAGGACAATAAGGACCAAACTTAATTTGTGACCCGCTGTCAAGAAAACACTAAGCGACACTTTGCTTAGCGAGCTAATGATACAGGTCTATGAGAACAGAAGTAAAGCTTTTTGTTAAAGCACTTTCTGAATAACATATACAGTACTCACCGCCAACAGCTGCCGCACCAGCATGTCAGAGGCCTTTTCTGAGATGTCTCCTACAAACACAGTGGTGGTCGGCCCTGTGATGGCACCTGTACCTTCGTCTGGCTCCTTGGTACGGGTGGCAAAAGCCTCCCTAGTCTGCCCCATTGGCTTTTGAACTAATGGCACTGTAGTTGTTACCAAAACCTGTGGAGTGTTCAATAAAATAAAATTACATTTCGTTAGTACCAGTTAAGACATTACATACTTATAGTAGTTATATGAAGCCTGATTCTCAAGTATCTGTACCCAGGAACCCAATTTATGATTCAGAACTCTCAGTACATACCGCTGGGGAAGGAGGCATCATTCCCACATGCATTGGAAGAATTGGACTAGCTGAACGGACAAAAAAATAAAATTAAAATAAATATTTATAAACATAAATAAACTCTAATGCAGCTGTACTGTTTATATTGTTAAATAAGATGGACTCTGTAATTCAGATTTTTTTCATTTCCCCTTAGCATTTAATACAATCTTTACTTCCAGTTACCTAAACTAAACTGTACTGTCAGTGTTAATTTGCTATTGAAAATCCAGACAATAAATATTAAAGGAATAGTTCACCCAAAAATGAAAATTCTCTCATCATTTACTCACCCTCATGACATCCCAGATGTGTATGACTTTCTTTCTTCAGCAGAACACAAACAACGATTTTTAGAATAATATTTTAGCTCTGTATGTCCCTATAATGTCAGTGAATGGTGGCCAGAACTTTTATTCTCCAAAAGCATACAAACGCAGCATAAGACAAAGTAATCCATACCACTCCAGTGGTTTAATCCATATCTTCAGATGCGATATATTAAGTGGTGTGAGATACAGATCAATAATTAATTTATTTTTTACTATAAATCTCCACTTTCACTTTTAGATTCTTCTTCCTTTAGTTTTTGGCGATTCGCATTCTTCATACATATACTATTGGGCAGGGAGGAGAATTTATATCAATAAAGGACTTCATTATTGATTTCTCTATATTCTTTATTGGTTTCTCACCCACGCCCATCATATCACTTCAGAAGACATGGCTTTAAATACTGGAGTAGGAAAGATTTGTTTCATGAATTTATGTGCTTTTTGGAGCTTCACAATGTTGGTAAACATTCACTGAAATATTCTTCTAAAAATCTTTGAGTTATCTGGGATGGCATGATTGTGAGAAAATTATCTATCAAAGAACTATGGCTACAATTCACTAAATCAGCTCACCAAAGCTATGATTATGAAACTGCAGAATAATTCTAAGATTTGTTAAGAGAAAATAGAGATGAATTCATTCTCAATCTTATCGTTGTGACGTACTTGTAGGGACAGTGGTGGGAAATCCTGCAAACTGTGTGGCGGCAGAAATGCCAGGGGGTAACTGGGGTATCGGATTCAGGTGTGGAGGGAATGACATCTTCTGCTGATACACTGATCTATGAGATAGATTAAGTCAGTTCCACAGAAAAAAATAAGTATCTGGCCATGCAAAGTCATTGTAACTCTACTGAGCAATGATTGCACTCATAATGGAAAATCTGTTTATAGAGGACAAATCATGAGGTAGTCTTTAATGGTGTAATGACAATTAAAAAGCCAACTCATGTAGTAAATACTCAAGGTACAGTATCTCTGCAGGCTGCAGTTTCTGCTCCAAAACAACCAAGACCTCGTTTGCATGATTCCACCTCTGTTCTGCATCAAGAGATCAAAGCAACTGGCTTTCCATATTAAATCCAACATTTTATATTGAACCAGACCCATTGCATTCACATGCGACCACTTCAACCAGATGGCCGGCTGGAAAATACATGAATTGCTTTACATTTACTCAATTATTGAATAAGACTTACGAAATTGGGTGTCTTAGGATCAAGGCTGCTGATAATAATGATCTTCTATCCGCTGAAGGTATACAAATAATGCCACGGTCAGTAAAACACTTAAATGTTCAATGTTTTTCCTCTGATCTGGTCACGCGTTCCCTTTGAAAATAAAGAATGTCCAGAAAAAAAATCTAAGAAATAAGTGGGTAGAAGGGCAATTCTAGCATGAAAAATGATTTACAAATGGGCGGGGCTTAGTGGCCCAGACCTTGTCTCTAATTGGTCAGGTACGGTGGGTCTAGATGACAAGTTTCTTATTTTTACTCTTTACTGTGGATTTTTAATTTAATTTATATTTAAGAGCGACTTTTTGCAAAGTATCGTCAAGATTGCTGAAGTAGTCACTTCAACGGCATTGTAAGGTGTCGTTCAGACCGAGCTTGTTCTTGTGCTAAAAAGCTAGACGCAGCGCAACGTATATGACTGACCGCAGGCGTCTCGAGACGCACTTTTCAAAGTTGACGTTCTTTTTAACTTGGCACAAAAAACGCGTCACTGTCTTAAAAAGCGGCGCTTCTGCAAAGGAAGCAAAAAACCACTTGTTTACACAGAAAAACTATTGAAATACTGCGCAGACGGACGCTTTAACATTTCCGGTGTGAATGGCCCTATCGGTGTACCCTCTATTTTTCTGAGCTGAAGTTGTTTATATTCGTTTATAATGACTCAACTGGGCATTTATTTCGTTATTTTATGTAGATTACCTGGGCGTATTTTCACCTATATGTCAGCTAACAATGCTTGATTGAACTGATGTAAAAGAATACAAATTTCGTGTACAGATAAAATAACAACTGAGATTTGCATAGAGATTTGGCTATTTGAGCCACCAAACGCCCCATGCAGGAAGACACCTGTATGTACTATTCGGAAACGTTATTAGATCACAATATTTGCCACTCAATGAGAAACGCCCATATCCCTGAACTGCTCAGATATCACAACGTTACCTCATTGCTACAGCGCCACCAATTGTCTAGCTGACCTTCTTTAATAGACATAGTAAGCCATTTCAGAGGCGCAATTAATATGGAGATGTAATTGTTGCATATTAACATACAAATGGAAAGTTGGTTCACAAATAAATTGAATGAGATCGACAAATAATTTAAGGAGTTTCACACACACACAAAAAAAATAATAATAAAAAAAAGCATTCACAGATAAGCTCCAAGGCCGCACGCAAACTCTTAAAGAAATGGACGCCATCAGGGGAATACTGTGATTGTAAACATGTGTCTTGTTAAATGTCAACAGCGTATAATTGTCCATTTGTAGAGTGCCCTAATCATTAGCTTTATAGCTAACCTGGCTGACTGTATGAGTCTGCTATTTTAATTTTAACCGAGTTTCTTTACTGAAATGTGTCATCAAATCCTTTACTCATAATGTTACATGGCAGATCCAAACCAACACACTACTAGACACTATAAAAGATCAGTAGTTCAGATAGTGTCTTTGAGATGATCTTAGGAGTACAAACCATCAATTAATACCCTATATTACACAGTGTGCAAGATCTGCTATGCCAATAATTTGGTTTCACATTATGTTAATGTATTATACAAATGTAAAAAATGTTATTGAATTCAAAGGATTTATATTTGAAGCATTTGTAGCAGATCAGTCCAGTGTTACTCACAAGAAATAATTGTTAACCCTGAAAAACAATGTGTGTTCCGCTTATTTAATCAGGAAGTATATGGGCAGTGAGATACAGGAGGACAATAATAATAATAATAATAATAATAATGGTTATAATAAAAGAGTTGCCAGGACAACCTGTAATTTGTAACCAAAAAACAAATCATACTTTTTAGCGAACCAACTTCTTTAAAGTGTTAAAAAACAAAACAGACACACTTTAAAACCTATTTACCTCAAAACATCTTGATAGAACTCAATAAAAGATGTATCAACTAAATGACAAAAAATATTTTGTCATATTTGATGAGTCATCATTTATACTGATATTCATGTTGTTCCAAACACAAATGACTGACTTGGGGGGAACTCAAATGGAGATGTCAGGAATAACGATATAGGGACTGACAGCTTTCATTTCAGCCTCATTAGCAGCATCCACATTTTACAATGTATTCTCATATTTCACAGAGGAAACTAAATAGTAAATAGTTTTTTTGTTTTTTTTTCAAACACGAGTGTGAGTAAATTACAGAATTTTCAGAGACAATGTTACAGTTTATTTACATTTTGTATTGCACTTTTATTTCAAGACATGACGTTGTAACTTAAACTGAATCGGACATAACAGAAAAATAAACAATCTCATATTACACATTTGAAAAGGTGTTCTGTAGCTTGGAGCTGGAACCACTGAGTATGAGCAGGTAAGTTGATGGGCAGTACACTGGGGAAACATCAGAAAAAGCTGGCAATAACTAATCAGCAGGGTTGGGAGTAATGGAATACATGTAACTGGATTACATTTTTTAAATACAAAATAGAAGTAACTGTATTCAACTACAGTTACAATTGAAATCATTGGTAATTAGAATATAGTTACATTTAATAAAAAAAAACAGTGCTAAAAAAAATACTTTGCATTTTATTGTCATTTGTTTAATTTATTAATTAGTCATTTCAGATGGAAAGATTTTTACATATTAATGATGCGATCCAAAGTGCATTTGAACAGAATTATATTCCCTTGCACTTTATATCACAGATTTGTATTTAGATTTGCACTACGTATGTGTATGTACAGTGTGTGTTAAATTCCTTATATGTGTAAACATACTTGGTAATAAAGCTGATTCTGATCTGTACAACTGATCTTTTGTAGTGTCTAGTAGTGTGTCGGTTTGGATCTGCCATGTAACATTAAGAGTAAAGGTTTTGACGACACATTTCAGTCAAGAAACTTGGTTAAAATTAAAATAGCAGACTCATACGGTCAGCCAAGTTAGCTATAAAGCTAATGATAAGGATAATCTGCAAATGGACAATTTCCCGCTGCCAATATTTAACAAGAAAATGATACAAACCTTAAATCACAGTATTCCTCTGATGGCATCCATTTCTTTTTAAAGGTTTGCAGTCTTGGAGCTTATATGTATGTGCTTGATTCCATGCTAATGAGAGCTGTGACACTGGTCCCACCCTGATAGTAAAACAAAGCGTTTTGGTTGAAGACAGATAATGTAGGGTCAGACCCTGCAGACACTCTTTGTCTCTTGTTATATCTAGATTGGACTACTGCAATGGTTTTCTGGCAGGACTTACTACATGTTCAGTCAAACCTCTGGTATTGATCCATAATGCGGTGGCACGACTGGTCTTTAACAAGCCCAAGAGAGCACTTATCACACCTCTCTTCATGGAACTGCACTGGCTGCCAATTGTTGCTCGCATGAAGTTCAAGGCTCTGCACCCCCCATCTTCTCTCGCTACTTCAAGTCTACGTGCCCTCCAGAAGCTTACAATCGGCAGATGAGTGCCGCCTCATTGTGCCATCTTACAGAAGCACAAAATCACTCATCCGGACCTTCAATTCAACTGTTCCTCGCCAAACTCCATCCAAACAGCTGATTCTCTATCAACCTCCAAGAGACATCTAAAGATGCATGTTTTTCACGAGCACTTGACCCAATCCTAATAATAACTGTCTTCTTCTTTTCTCAATCCATTCTTTTACTGCTATCTCTCACCTTCCTCTCTACCAATGCTTCTCTAAGCAATTTGCAACTTTGTATTACAGCAATTCTCTTAATACTGCCTCCTTAGGATGAATCGGTTCTGTTGTATCATTTTTGAAAGTATCTCTGGATAAAAAGAGTTATTAATCTGCTAAATTAATAAATGTAAAATGTGTATGTAATTCAGCAACATAACTCTCGAAGTAATGAAGTATGGAGACAGAACTTATCTCACATAACACCAGTTGGAGCCAAAGTGGTGATAAAATGGACTACATCAAAACTGCTCTCCTGCAATAAAACATTAATGCAAAACAATAATAATAATAATAATAATAATAATAGTTTGTTTTTGCGTGGTCGAGATAATTTCATTGGATCTCTTGTCTGGCCAAGATTTTGTAATATAATGTTTTGTCTGTGCAGGTTGGTAGCTCTCGTAATAAGATTTAATGTCACGAATAATAGCCAATCTGCCTATTTCTTCGTCTTGCCGGTGGTGTTTGTCCCTATCAGACAAGCCATGCTCTACTAAGAGCTCTAGAAATTAGGCCAAATAACTATTTCAGTTGTCAACATTTGGCACAACATCCCTCATGGCTATTCGTTTTCCAGACATTTCTATCGAACAAAGATAATCTGTCATACACCCATGCTATGGACATTGGATCTGTTTTCAAAAAATGGGAATTTGTTGACGAGGCAGTAGGCCTAGGCAAGCAAAAATGCATATACAAGCCAAGCGATAGTACACGGATGGAAAATTCCTACCCAACTCTACCAGAGATTGTTTAGCAGAGATGGGCCACTCCTATTAGAAACGCTAGAAACACTTGTCTGTACTGCAATTTCTTCTAAAACCACGCCCCTCATAACAAACCCACGCTCTATGAGTTTCTGATTGGCTGGGAGGAAGGTGTGTCATCGGTTCTGACGGAGGTTGGTCGCTCCATGAATAGAAAAACGTGGTTTAAAAACGCCGCGATGAGCGGAAATAATCACAAGTATGAAAAACAGTTGGATGGTGGAAAGCTGTTAGATTTGTTTGTGGGGTGGCCTCGTGGTTTCACAAAAAGCGTGTAGCTGAGGTTACAGTACGCTATTCGCCGGCTCATGAATAAGAATTAAGTGGAAGAAAACCGTCGTGCCAGTGACTTGAGATTTAACAGCCACTTGACCCAGAGGAGAGAAAACCACACCGGGCGGTAGACTTTTGTTCGAGTCAAACCTTGCTTATTTTCACCATGGCCCTGAGAGGATCGCTGACCAGATTCTTGAGATCCACGTTGAGTTCTTGTCAACAGAAACGATCGAATTCGGTCGCGATTCTGGGAGCTCCTTTTTCCAAAGGACAGGTGAGAAGCACATATTTGACCAAAGACAAGTCAAGCTCAGACACTTGGAAAGACGTTAAAGTTGAATTTGTGTACTGTACTGTGATGTGATGGTATTTTCTTTTTCAGAAAAAGAGAGGGGTGGAGCATGGACCCAAAACTATCCGGGATGCGGGTTTGGTGGAGAGACTTTCAAATCTTGGTTAGTAGGCTACATAGCCTAATCATTTTCTCTACACTTTTCCTCTCGTTGTCCTTACTTAATTTAATTTGTTTTTAATTTAAGAACTAATCAACGTTCGTATAGTCTAACAACGCCTGTGAATCGGAAAGGAAGTGCTTGATCGGGTGTTACATCATCCAACTCTCCCGGCCAGGAATGCTTTTATCAAAACTTATCATATTATGTTGAAAGCTGCAACAATCGCGGATGTGGCAATTTGGTTGAATTTCTAAGATTGCAATACTTGAAATAAATAATAATTAAAAAAAACTAAAAAGCGCTCTTGATGTTGCGTCTGGTCGCGTGGAGAGGATCTACGTGCGTCGCTGCAGCTCTCCGCATATTCATCATCACAGATGCCACGAGACAACCTGACAGCTCAACCTGCTGTACATAACAAGAGTTATTGTTGTCACATACAAAAGAGGGCTTTATAGGTGTTATGTTTGGTACAATCGCTATATTGTACTTTATCTAGTAGGGTTATTTTTTAAAATATGCACATTACAGATCATGTAAAATCTGCATTAAAGAAATACAGGAAACAAATCTAGGCCAAGCTAAGCATCAGAAAAAAATATAGATGTATAACAGAAATGCTTTTTCAGCAAGCAAAACAAGGTCATGATACCTTTTGAAATGAGCCATTTTTGCCATAGGTTTAAGGGAATATTACAGATTCGATACAAGTAAAGCTCAGTCACAAGCATTTGTTGCATATTGTTGATTACCACAAAAATGTATTTCAACTTGTCCCTCTTTTTTTTCTTCTTCTTTTTTAAAGAACGTAGAAAAAAAAGAGACAGAAATTCTGGGTTGGGCACTTGCTATGGAAGCAGATGTGGCCAATCCATTAATGTTACAATTCTCAAAAGTATAGCCACAAGACGTAAACAAAAAGCTTATTAATGATTTTACGAATGAACGTTACGTTTATATAGCGCTTTACACCGTGAAAAGGGGACTCTCCTAAACCACCACCAGTGTGCAGCATCCACCTGGATGATGCGACCGCAGCCATAGTGTGCCAGTACACTCACCAGCTATTGGTGGAGAGGAGAGATCAGTGTTTTAGAGCCAATTAATAGATGGGGATTATTAGGCCATGATTGAGAAGGACCAAGGGGGTGAATTTGGCAGGACACCAGGGTTATACCCCTACTCTTTACTAGAAGTGCCCTGTTTTTTTTTTTTTTTTTTTTTTAAATGACCACAGAGTGTCAGGACTTCCGTTTAATGTCTCCTCTGACATACAGAGACCTTTTAGAAATATTGTGCCCCCATCACTATACTGGGACATTGGGACCAACACAGACCACAGGGTGAGCACCCCCTGCTGGCCTCTCTAACACCTCTTCCAGCAGCAACCAAGTTTTTCCTAGGAGGTATCTATCCAGGTACTGACCAGGCTCAATATTGCTTAGCTTCAGTGTGCAACCAGTCTTGAGCTACAGGCCAGGGTGATATGGGTGGATTTGAGCCCAGGTTGATCTGCATGATTGGCGGACACGCTACCTCTAGACCAACGGACCTTTAGTGTAATAAAGTCGCTAACTAACCTTTTCTGTGTAAAGTTACATAACATTTCATATCAATGATGACGCAATCCTGAAATCCCGCAAAAACTATGATTTTAAACAACTTTAAAGCTCAAATGGTACATTTGTTTTAACAGAAGAATTAATGTAATTGCTTTTAGAAAATTTCAAGCTTTTCACGTTTCTGCCTTTTTAAAACCTCCAAAAATTGGCCCCATTCACTTTCATTGTATGTGCCTCACTGTAACCACTTTTTTTATATATATATAAGAAAAGAAGGGATGAGTAGTAATGATTTTGTGTGGTAATCATCAACATCCCACAAAGGCCATTGATGGAGTTTAACCCATAATATTCCTTTTAAGAGAATATATAGAATGAGATGGTTCAACTAAAGATACGTTGAATCTGGGTAAAGAACACACACATATGTATAAAAAAAAAACCTGTGATTATTATTGAAGTGCTCTCTGTAGTGATGCATGTCATATATTAGTGTATCAGTTTAATTTTAACCAGCTTTGCGTGTCTCCCTCAAGTGCTGCGTGTGTGATAGAGAGAGAAAGAGAGCTCTTATTCAAGTGACCGTGAGAAAAATACACTGTTTAATTTTTTTTTTTATGAAAACATCTTCAGTTTGTATTTTACCTCAGTTTCAGTGAACTTGTTTACATGAATGATTAATGTTTATTCCTTGAAATTAGATTATTTCCTATTAAGTTAATAGGGACATTGGAATGTTTGGGCATAGCTGTATGGTGGCGCAGTGGCTTCACTAATATGACATCATGAGTAATCCAGATCTATCTATCTATCTGTCTGTCTGTCTATTTGTCATCTATCTGTCTGTCTGTCTATTTGTCATCTGTCTGTCTATCTATCTGTCTATTTGTCATCTATCTGTCTGTCATCTATCTATCTATCTATCTATCTATCTATCTTTCTTAGTGGTAAATAATCAAGAAATCTGTTCTTATGTGACTCATGTTAAAATATGTGGACCTTATTACAGTTCAGAGACTGAATGTGACTCAGACAGTTGTTATTTTGAGTCATCCTGGTAGACAGAAATGGAAGTGATGAGGTCATGGGATATCTTTGGTGGTTTATATAGTTTATCCACTGCCAGTATATGTGAAAGGCAGTTCCTACCAACTCTGTGACAAAAGCTCGGGGACAGTTGGCTTCAGATTACAGGACATCTGTATTACAGGACATTTTTTAATTCCAAGGTTTCATTATTAGGTAGTCCTTATAAAATAAAATGACAATGAATTTAAGATATATTTTTCTTTGTCTGGAGAGAATGAGATGAGGAGGAGCAACAACTACTTTTTATAATGGTAATTAAATAACGGAGAAGAAAGTGTTACTCTAAAATTCCTCTTGTTTCTGTACTTATGACAAGAGGTTCCTAAGTGGCTCTTTGGAATTTGCAAGTCACCTTAGAGAGTCTTGCCAGCGGCCAGTCAGCTGTTATTCACATAAACATTGTGCTGGTGGCTCACGCCATTACGTAACACCATGTTCTCCTGTAATGCGATAGCTCCTGCTATCTTTAAGCCTAAGATTTTTTCCATATGAACAAGTGACATACTTCTGACACTGCATTGGAAGACCCCGTTTTACCTTAGCAGTGGAAAAAATTTCCCTTATTGCTGAAAATGTGACGCTGTATATTTTTGTCTGTTTTGCCTGCCTATTAACTACCGGCTTTATCTATTAAGGACAGATTTTTTTTTATTTTTTTTTTTTTTACATGTTAGGACATGAGGTTAGATTACTACTCCACATTACAATTTATTGTCATGGAAATAATGTCACAATGTAAAAAATCTTAATGGTCTTTAAGGCTTAATTTTCTTTTCTCAAAATAATTTCTAATTTTTGTTCATTTGATTTTGGGTCAATGTGAACTGGATATGTTTTCACCACTTAATTCTAAGTTGTTGTTTCCTGACTAACCTATGCAGTAACAAATTATTGCATCACTTTTGACAGATGCTTGGCATCAAATGTTTGGAGCTGTGAAAATAATCCTTTCCGTAGCACCCTATATGGTTAGAATTCTTGACCAAACTATATCAGCAACACTTATCCATTGCAACAAATATAGATGTCTTACTCCCTGTCCTAACTGTTGATTATGAGTTTTAAATGCATATGGCAAGACAAGATTTGACTGATTGATGCTCACTTCTTACAAAATCACAAGGCTTTGAGTAAGTGCAAGTGAGCAAATAAACTGAGCCCTAATCTCTGCCTTAACACATGTTGACCAGCCAGCAGAGCTTTTATCAGATCATACTCCCTAATCCTGTAGTTGGCTTGTAATCAAATGGATGAAAAATCTATCATTTTTTACAGGTTTGGTTCTGTCGAGCTTGGCCCCATCACCTGTTAAGATCTTCATCGGAGTCCTCCATTACGAGTTGTCTGTTTCTACCTAAATACCTATATATTGTACCTACTACATGGCTTGTTCAGCTGCGTGATAGGATCAAGTGACAGAATGTACACCTGCCAGCTTCAAAGTGTCAGTCAAATACAGTGTAAAAAAAAAAAAGCGAGTGCTTGGTTAGAGTTGACCGTTTCTACCAGCCAACATAACAGTTAATATGTACCTAATATCTAAATAGTTTATTTTTGTTTATGTATATTTGCTGTCGTTTTGCAGACTACCCTGTGCATGACTTTGGAGACCTGAGCTTCCAGCACCTGGATAAGGATGAGAACTTTATGCACGTGCCATTCCCACGCACAGTCGGACGAGCCAATCAGATTTTGTCTGGAGCTGTGAGCAACGCAGTGGGAGCGGGACACACCTGCATCATGCTGGGGGGAGACCACAGGTGCACATGCAATTTTTTTTTTTTTTACAGTGTATATTTCCTATAAATTTAATACAAACTGAACATCAAGTTTAAACTTGAAAAATCTAGTAACATCAAAACATTGTATCCTGATATAATATATTCGGCAGACAATTCAATTACATTTTTTTATCAAATTATAAATACGTGATATGCTGATTTTTATATTTATATATATATATATATATTAGGGCTCCAAATAAAGATCATTCTTTATTTGGATAAATAAGAGATCATTCAAAAACAATATATTATAGACCTTATTCACAATAGTGAATAGACAATGAGGCTGTAAGGGATAGACTTAGTCTATTCAATGGCACGCATGGTATAAAGCTCCTAGATCACATATGATTTTCCACAACTCAGTTTTTTTTTGTCTGCTGAGTGTTCTTGAAAATATATTTTTTAAATGTTTTTTTTTTCCGCAGAACGATCCAAAAACTATTTAAACTGCAGTACAACCCATTAAAGAGATGGTGCTGCTGTGAATAAGACCTATTGTGGTAGACAAGTAAAGCATTGATTAGAAAGCACAAAAAGAGACTTTAAAAGTCAATATAATATTGGTCTTATTTCCACATCATTGAAAATATTCCTACGGTGAGGACACAATATATAATATAATAAACAATAAATAAATAATAATATTCCTCACAATAAATTTTCCAAATGAGTTTGTAAATCTGCTTTTTTCACAGAATGCATTCTTGCTGTGGCTGAGAATTGAGAATTTGGTGCAATCCAATAAAATGTAATCCCAGATTTCATTTTAATAATCAAAACCAATGTATAACTATATAATTTTTCATGCTTTCATCCTCACAGTTTAGCGATTGGTTCAGTGGAAGGCCACACCCAACAGTGCTCTGACCTATGTCTGATCTGGGTTGATGCACATGCAGATGTCAACACACCTCTGACTTCACCTTCTGGAAACCTCCACGGGCAGCCTGTGGCATTCATGCTTAAGGAGTTGCAGGACAAGGTGAATAGCATAAATTCACAGCATTGTGTCAACTGTATGAAGATATGTAAAGAAGTTGAATTTGGGTTTAGATATCCAATTGTAATCAGTCCTTTGATTGTTTCTACCGAATTTCTTATGAATGCTTACTACATTGTAGTTCTTCAAAAGAACCCTATTTACATTTCTGTGACAATAGTTATGTTTACCTTGGCTCACCAAAATGCTATTTATCGCAAAGCATATTGCATTCAGTAACTCTTGTAGATGGTAAATAAACAAACGTTTGTGCAAACTTGTGCACCTGGAAAAAAATATTTTCACTCTGACACGGATAATCATTGTACATCAAAATGTCTTAACTTTCCCTTCTCATGTTTTTTACTTCAGATGCCAGAAGTTCCAGGATTTTCCTGGATGAAGCCTTTCCTGTCTGCCACCGATCTGGTCTACATCGGCCTCAGAGATGTTGATCCAGGAGAGCAGTAAGCACATATTCTATCCCTGTCTAAAATGACACAGGATTTGACATTAGTAGCCAGCTCACTAAAACCCATAAAACTTAATCACCAATTGTATCAATCCATGGGATATTTGTATAATACCATTTACAACTGTAACTGCCAGCAGGAGATGAGGTTTCACATTATAGCATCAAAATAAAAGGTTTATCGTGTAGCAAATGTGTGGGGGAAAAAATAAATACAATTGTTGGAACCTGAAAAGATTGCCTACAAAGTAATTAAAATAAAATTCAACCAGCATTGATACTTTTTGTTACTAACCAAGATTATTCTCTCTAAATCAGTATAATCCTGAAGACTCTTGGAATACAGTACTTCTCCATGCGTGATATTGACCGAATGGGCATTCAAAGGGTAATGGAGGTCACACTGGATCACCTCTTGGCAAGGTATTGCAGGAACATCCACATTTTACACTGTAACTAGTTACTTCTATAAGCAACCAGCACCAACCTGCATGCAGCTGTTTATGCTCCATATAGTCCTGTGTATTTTAAAATTCTGTAAATTAGGGGCAGTTTCTTTTCTGGAAGAAATCATGGCATACAATTTCACAAGCTGCTCTACCTCTGCTTTAAACAAATCTTAAACACTGGTGCAGCTGGGGGATTTCAAATCATTAGTTGAGTCTGTTTTGGCTAACTTACAATCAAACAACCGGTGTAATTTTTCACTATTTCTTGATTTTATTTCAGGAAGCAAAGGCCCATCCACCTGAGCTTTGACATTGACGCATTTGATCCCTCCCTGGCTCCTGCCACTGGAACTCCTGTTAATGGAGGGCTGACCTATAGGGAAGGCATCTACATCACAGAGGAGATCCACAACACAGGTACAAGTCCAGAATTCACATGGGTTATGTGCTGCTTGAAACATTTAAGGTATTTAGCAGACACTCTTATCCAGAGCAACTTATATGTAAGATGACCGTAATCAACTGATGTCAAGCATGCAGTTTGGAACGTATCTGCTAACAAGTACATGCTTGCTGTACAAATACAAGTGCTACTTATTAAATATGTTTAACCTGTTCAAAAAAAATTCGAAAACATTTATACTAATATTACAGTGTAACACTTTTCTTGACTACACAGGCTTACTGTCTGTGATGGATCTGGTTGAAGTGAACCCCACACTGGGAGCAACGTCCGAAGCTGTGGAGGCCACAGCTAGCCTAGCTGTTGACGTCATTGCAGCCGCTCTCGGTCAGACTCGTGAGGGTGCACATGTTGCTTTCCAGAAGATTCCACAACCAAAAGAGGACACTGGGCTACGGCTGTAAAGCGCCAAGCATTGTGGGCTTTGATAAAATACTATGAACCACTTTGCATTCCACTGAAAGAACAACAGTGAAAGGTTTGCATAGACTAAGCACCAGGCTTTAATTTGAAGATTGCTGTAGGTGTAACTGGCTTAGTCAAAACATTTGTTTC
Organism: Xyrauchen texanus; assembly: GCF_025860055.1. Classification (NCBI taxonomy): domain Eukaryota; kingdom Metazoa; phylum Chordata; class Actinopteri; order Cypriniformes; family Catostomidae; genus Xyrauchen; species Xyrauchen texanus. The sequence goes on along the minus strand of NC_068299.1, from coordinate 13,323,990 downwards.
CTCACTGGTAATGTGTTGCTATATGTGCGTGGGTAGCAGTTGTTGTATTCTAATTAGCCCTTGGAGGGTTAAGCAGAATACGGAGAGATGAGAGATATCTCCAACATGCAAAAAAACTACCATTAATTTTAGCTTGGCTAAAAAAAAAAGTTTTTTAAATGAGAAAGATCTGCCAAGAGCTGGATTCCCTGTGTTGTCATACTCCGAGAGACTACTACTTCAGGGAAAAAAAAAAAAAAAAAAAGTCATATATATATATATAGACGCATTATATTTTAAGAATGATGTGATGCTTGAATGTGGGCGGAATTTAGTGGTGGACTGAATTGTCCTTAAATTCAAACATGTTTGCACTTTTGGACCAGATCTGGTTTTTTTATTATATTTCTGTGTGTGTTTGTTTTTATAGTAGAAATGCTTTTAATGGCTAATATAATAATAGATTTGGTTAATACCGAGTGATATTTTTAATAGTGCATTTCAAATAAATTATTTCAGTACAATTCATGTATGAATAATGTATTTCATACCCTCATTCTGAATTGATTTCACCACAGTATTTTATTTTTTTTTTTACAGAAGTGTATTTTGATTTGTTGCATTTCCTGTAAAAAAAACTTTTGTTGCAATAAACTAATGTACAGGAGACTGATTCTGAATATTCCTTGATTCATTACTTTGGGAAGGTCATCAGAAGTTTCTCATGGTACCTGCAGTCTGAGAGGAGTCTAGAGCATGATAATGCTTTTTAAACACTGAAGGAAATAAACGTAGAAACAGGTTACATTTTTCTAGTGCTATTCAGACTCTCAAACCGCTTTGTAAGCCTGTATTTTTGTACATTGTCCGAGGAAAATTTTTTGCTGTTTTTTTCTTTGTGTTTTAAGCATGTTGCTGTGGAGAAGCAAGGGTGTTTTCAGTGCTATCTTACAATTTAAAGGCAAAAGTGCCTACCTTTAAGACTCTGACATTCTGGTCCATAGATATGGCTCTGGTGCCTCTTAGAATTCAAGTCTATTGGTTTTTATTCACCCGTTATATGGTCTGCCAGATGATTTTAAGTCTTATATACTTAGAAAAGTATTAGTGCACCTCTCCACAACAAGCTGTGCGATTTATGATGTCATTCATGTCACTACTACGAATGGGATAAATACAGGTGAAAATGCAGTACAAGTTTTGTCTTTAACACTTGGCATTATGGGTTTGTTTAAATTCCTAACCCTTAGTTTGGGGCAACAGTGATCCTTGCATTAAGCAGCACTTATAAACTACAAATACAGAATTTACCAAGAACACACACACACAAAAAAAAACACTCATCTTAAACATGAATTTGCTATAAAAAACAAAGTACTTGTTTAACTTGGGCTTATTATTGATTTGAAAAGGCCTGAACACTTGATTAACCTACAATGCACCGTTCATAATCCCCATTATGACATCACATGCCCTAGTGGTGTACCATCCTGCGGCACATGACTGCTCAGGCCTCCACTGATACGTCTACTGTTTTGCCCTAACATGACTACAAATAACAACAGACAGCTGGCAAATGGTTAGTAAGTCAAGGTGACCTGATAGTGCTGGGCTTTATTATATATGCTGTAACAGGTGTTACTGCCACTTTATTCTCAGTGATGTTTACGCTACAGTCTACACCCTTATCATAAATGGCCAAACACACCCCTTTCCCCTCCAACCAGGGCTTATGAAGCAAGTGACGTGCATGTTTATTGCTGTCATTCCAATACACACCCACCCTCTTTCAAGGACATAACCCTGGAGCAGTTACATTTAATACCATGTTTAGACTACAAAAAGTCAAATTTACAACATAATTGTTGAAATTTCAAAATCACATTTCATTAAAAAAGTTAAGTTACTTTGTTTCATTAGTGAACGTGGTTGAGGTATAGTAAAAATGCAGATACTATGCATTTATATACATTTTCACTCCTTTCACTAGATCGTTCATTTATACCAGCCATCTGTCCAACCATCCACTTGACATTGTGCCAGTTTTGCACCTTATTCAAGACAGCTAAGGGGGTTAAGCCATCCTCTCCTCTCCAGATCAGGTCTTGATCCCTCAGCAGTCTGATAGTACCATAGATGGATGTCATCATCTTCATTCCCACCATTGAGAGCAGTACTTATGCTAATATAGTTTAGTGCTTAAAATAAATGCCCACACTCGTCCATGTGACACTGATTCACAAAGGTTTCCAGCACACTGTCACCAGGCCAGACACCAGTGAACATCAGGAATAAGAAGAAGATGTAGAGTAGTCTTTAACAGCCTTATTGCCTATTTGCGGAAGAACTTAAGGTAGACCACAGCCCCTAGAATGGCCACTTCCATGATGATAATGACTGCCAATAGCAGTTTGTTAGTCATCAGTCTGTAAAGACAGAAAAATACATTTTTCAAACTGATTCAGCATAAGATTTGAAAATCATTCAAATGATGCAAAATAATGACATCATTATCTGTTTCATAAGAGTGCACGTCTCACCGCCTAGACATTGCACGCAGGATTTTCCGGCTGCGGCTCAGGTTCTCACCGGTGTGAACCAGCTGAGCAAAAAGAGAAGGGAGAATGAAGTTAACACATTCCAGGCATGTAGCTTGTGTAATGTATTAGTTGCTTGTCCAACAAAAACATTGGTGGGGATCAAGATAGATCTTGCTTACTAGGTCTCTGGTGCGATCCAATTGTTCTCTCTGTTCTCCTAGCTCTTCAATGATGTCCGTGCCAATCTGGTCCGTCTCTGCAGCGATACGTTGACTGCGCTCAATGCTCTTTGAGGCATTATTGAGAGAATCTGTCCCCTGTATGAGCAAAGCACGCTGGGACTGAAGATGAGTCTGTACAAACAAACACAAGAGCAATTTTTTATTGTCCTGATGCATATTCTCTCACATTAAACAATGTGTATGCAAACAGTGTACAGTCAGCAGCCATAATTACTGTTCTGACAGACCCATCATGAGCATGATGCCACAAAACGGCACCACGATAAAAGGGGGATATGCAGAAAAGGACAGTGACAGTTTCTATGTAAAATCCCGGACCGATTTCTCTTCACAGTCCACCCTTGTTTACAGTTAACAAAGTACTTCTAAGCAACCAAATAGGCCCGGTTGCTAAGGAGGGTAGAGTCAAACGGGGTAACCTCTTCGCGATCGCTATAATGCGGTTCGCTCTCAGTGGGGCATGTGGCGAGTTGTGCGTGGATGCCATGGTGGATGCCGTGAAGCCTCCACACGCTCTATATCTCTACGTTAACGTGCTCAAAACAAGCCATGCGATGGGATGCACGGATTGACAGTCTCAGACGTGGAGGCAGCTGATATTCGTCCTCTGCCACAGGACTTGGAGCACATTGGGAATTGGACATTCCAAATTGGGAGAAAAAGGGGAGAAAATCCCCCCACAAATACAAATAAATAAATAATAATAAATAAGTACTTGTTTGAATTCCGAATTCCCAGGAAAGTACTACACTATCCACAATCCTAAAATGAGATCACCCAATCAGAGAAGCTGTGGTAAAAGAGGTCAACTGTGACAGTCCACTAATGAATGGAATCAGTCATCAAATTATTTACATTTGATTATTTAGTAATACACTTCTAACAAATAGTATTTTATGCTTATAAAAAACGACTCGAGTCACTGCCGTTTTTATATTTAATTGCGTCACCTTTGACTTTTCTTTCGATTTTCTAATATTTAGCTTCAAATCAAATGCTGTGATTTATCTTGGAACTGTTTTTTTTTTTTTGGGTCATGGCATAGAACTCTTTATTGAAGAATTTTCTTAAATGATTATGGAGTAAAATAATTGGAAAAATACTTCAGGAACCAAGGTTGCTAAAAAAATTGGGTGGTCTACAGCCTTAAATTTGTTAAGGAATCAAACAAGTGAGCGAAAGATATGCAAACATAAATCTAGAAAGTCCACTCAAATTAAAGCATGCGCGGTCATTTTCAGATATGTCCTGATGACCTTCACTTCCTCTGTTTTAGACTGCTTTAAAATGAGAAACATGACTGTGACATACCGCATGACCAAGGCATCATTCTGTGTACCAAACATTGTTCCTTTCCAGTAAAACAAGTGTCTTTGTTTGTAGAGTGATAGAGGTTTAACCTATACGTGTTTACCTATACATACTGAAAGAGGACCAGAAACTTTTTTTTTTATTGAAGTGTGCACATGATGGCAAACTAGCCGTATGTATTTTACGTTTTCTATTTGTTTGGGGTGGGTTTCTTTATTTTTTTAAATTAAACTTTAACAATAAAAAAATAAGCTTTTATAAATGTTGCAATATGTTTTTAAGGATCATGATTAGATGACACACATGCAATTAAAGAAATGAACAGAACAAGAAAACTATTTCAAAAGTTCAATTAAGACTGACCTTAATCAACCTAACAAGCACAGTTGCACTGAATAATCATCAATATTAATGACTTGATCGTCTATCACGCGCAAACGACCAACAGAAATGACAGTCATCTTCTGTTGAAGTTTATCCAGCCTCCTCTTTCAGAACCACTAAAGATAAACCTCTAACAAAAGTCTCATTTTCTGTGACATTAAAGGATCCTCTAAACAAGCCAGTGCATTCCTGATGCTAGAATACAAGTTTGCACACATGCCAAACACACAAGGTGATGATGATATACTGTGAAACATGACCTGCTTGCATTTCTGCATTAATGTTTCCATAGCAGATCACATTCTACCAAGTGTATAAAAGAACACTGAAACTGATGTAAACTGATATCTGACATCGTGTTCAGTTACACAGAGACTTTGTTATTAAGCTGAGGCTGGTTCAGCATGTTATTAAGCATCTGAGTCACAGATCTTCAGACGAAAAGCAGCAAGATTCACTGAACTAATTTCATATCAGCGTAAGTGTAGCCTGAGGTATACAGTTTTGTTCCATTAAATCACATAACAGTTGTGGACTACAGGGTTAACATGTGTCATTCACAGAACACACAGTGAACATAGAAATATAAGGTTGTGTAAAAACAATGACTCACTTATCAGGAACTTCCTGTAAGAATTTCTGTCTGCAGAGGTATAGAGAGGGAGTTCTAACAAGTTCCAGCCTGATCTAGGCTGAGTGAAACTAGATCCATGGCATAAACTTGAGATATGTAAACATTTAATTTCATCGGGGGCACTTTTGACTAGTTGAACTCTTTAAAAACTAGACTTCTTCCAGCTATGTTTCATCTATGTTCAAATATTTATCATGAATCTTGGAATAAAGGTCTGTTTATGGCCTTGATTAGCTTGAATGAAGTTTGGTATAATGTAATGGTGCTGATTTTTGTTAAATATTGTGTGTGATGGCAATGATTATCCTTGGACTTGCAAACACAATAAAAAATATATATTATAAATATACTAAATATATGTATTTATACAAATAAAACAATAATTGATTGTTTCAAATATGAACCTAATAAATGACACCTAATAAACATTACCTTTTGATGTAAAAATATTCAAATGAATCTTAATACATCTTCATATCTTATTGCCATGCTAACCCAATTATTTTAGAAAAACTTATGTCAGTGACAGGAGTACTGTGGTCAGCGATTTTGTAAAAAAAAAAAAAAAAAAAAATAGTATACTAACACCAAATAATTTGAAAATATAGATTGTGTAAGTTCTTCTGAAAAAGAGGTTAAACGTCTGGGTAGGGGAAAAGCCCAAAATAGAGAAATCATGCCAAATGCAATATTTCAACGCTCTTAAAAATAACACACACACAAAAAGTAATTGTGACACAATAATAAAATAAAAACGTTTAAAGCTATTACAATCTACCCTTTAATTAAAACTAGAATGGTTTGGTTTAGTTTTAGACTGACATTTTTCTATAAAATCCTTCAAAAGGACAGAAAAGTTTCCCTATTAAAAGAATTATGAAAGGCTTTCCAAGTACAAGCCACTATGCTTCTGTCTAAATGAAACTCTCAAAGCCAGGATTGCATGGTACATTTTGACCATCTATAGCAACACTAAATTCACTACAGTGTAAACCTGTTTTCTGCTGTCTTTCACTTACACTCTGGTCATTCTGTTCTGTGTAAATTCCTTGTTTGCTGTCCCCAAGGTAACCGGAGAACCCAGATGCTCCAGCTGAGCTCCTTATGTCTCGCTGCAGTTTGGCCAAATCTCTACGGTACATTCGAATCTTTGTAGACATGGGGGTCCGGAAGGAAGCTGGAGCGCCAAACAGCTCCTGTTCCATGCCCTGAAGCTGAGAGAAATATTACACATTTATTTATGCACTTAAAAGACACAATATACAAGTTATATTTATTACAAGTTATATGTAATATATAAATTAACAGGAGAAGCATTGTATAATTGCCTCAGAGTACAAATAATTACAGTAAGAGGCTTTGAATCTTGCTGAATAGTTCTTTAAATAAAAAAAAACCTAACATAGTTTACAAAACTCTTTACAGAACCTGTAAAATTCGTATAATTTTTACAATATAAGAGTGATCATTTCGCCCAATGTTAGCTGGGATAGGCTCCAGCCCCCCGCGACCCTGTACACAGGATAAGCGGTTGACGATGGATGGATGGATGGATGGATGGATGAAGAGTGATCATATTTAGAATTTTGTTTTTTTATTTAACTTAAGAGACAGATCATATGTTCAAAAAGATGGGATAATAATAACTGGTGTTATACAAATATCCTGTTTACAATTGTACATGCCCTTGGTTATAATACCATGTATTGGCCCCTCGAGCAATAATAATTTTATTATTGCTCGAGGGCCAATACATGGTATTAAAAATTTTTTTTTTTTTTTTGGGATAATATGTAAAGTCAAATAGCTTCCTCAGCCAATATGAAAAATGAATTCAAATGTATGATCTACCTTTTTGATGATTTTTTAGTTATCTTACAGATTTTGCAAGGGGAATGAAAACCTATAAGCAGAACTGTACTCCAGGCAAGATAATATGTTTACCTATCATTGGGCACAGTTACAAATCTGTGCTTTGAAATCATAGGTTTGAAAGATCAAAGTTCTCTGATTAGGGAGGACAAATGTTTGAGACATTAAAGTGCACTGCGGTACACACAATGGATCTGATGCAAAACACTTTCAACACCAGTTGTTTATCCATTAATAATTTTTTTTTTTTTCTTCTGAAGCACTACTGCCACCTGGTGTCTAAAAATGATCCAAACAAATACATCAACACTTTCATGAGGATGAATTATCCATCTCTTTACAAGACATTATTTTCCAGAAAATGTTATGTGACCAATACCTGTAATAATTAACATTTAGGTTGGGCAACAGCCATGATATAATACAACTTAACGGGTGTTAATGCTTTTAAATGACAGCACTGTCAAATATAAAATGTAATCAAAATGAAGTGATTATCTACAGGTGATTTACCTATTGATATATTGAGGTAACTGGCATACCTTGAATGCCCTTCTTGCAATCACAATGTCTGACGGAAACTAGCTGTTGCATACAGAGTTCCCACATCTTCTGACCTATAAATTCCCTTGACTTTTTTTAGTCGTTTAAATTATTGGATAACATTTACATTTATGCATTTGGCAGACACTTTTATCCAAATAAGGATAAGAAGTTATAAAACACACTGCACCCACAAAGACTAACTTCAAGCTGATAAAATATTTCAGAAATGAGCATAACTAGAAAAAGTATATTCACTATAGATGTTCCCATCACTTTGTAATATTATAATCCAAAATTATATTTGTAAAAATGCTTTGTGGAAACAAATGCCCATTTCTAATTCTAAAATAATAATGTTGTTCTAGAGACATGCAGGTGCTGTGCTATTCTATTTAAGATCCACTGGTGTATAGTTCCTCTAAACATGCCATAAATAAAGACATTTAAAGTTACCACTTCTTCAGCCTCTCCAATACGCTCATCAAAGACTCTGACCATCCTCTTCCTTTCCTCTAGAAAACAAAGAGTGAATGAGACACACATTTAGTCTAGAGATCTACAGATTTCCCTTTCATTTCTATATTTAAAAGACAATACATCACTGTGTCACAACAATGACAAAAACGTAATGCATTTAAATGCAAAAACCACGATACACACACAAACACACACAACCACACACATTCAACTGACACAGGTTCCAATACTGTTTATATCTGTAGCTTCCTGAAACAAAGCAATTTATGTCTGTGTATTCAGTCCTTTAATGTCATATCAAATATTATTATGAATTATTATTATTATTATGTACAACAACATTATTAGTAGTAGTAACAATAATAATAATATTATAATAAATACATTTAATAAAATGTGAGAAACAATACTCTAAATATCAAAAATCATAATTTTTCAGTTAGGTTGGCAGAAAAAAAACGACCATCAAGAAATTCAAGGGCCCTCAAAATAAGCATCCCACTACGATCAATATGAAGAGAACAATATTTCTGTCCTGCTCTCTTCTTGACACTCAATCAGAAATCAAACGTCTGAATACTCGCTGTAAAACCACATATATATATATATATATATAAAAAAAAAAAAAGTTTCACCCTGTCATGATTTAGCTCTACATGTAAAGATTTTTCACCTCCTTGGCACCTCTGAACCAGTTCAGGCATCAACTTCACTTCGTCATACAGAGATTTAAACATCTCGTGCAGCTTTTCCAACTCCTCTGAAGACATGTTGGTGTTATTTTAAAGCAAATAAATACTGTATTTCAAACGAGTGATAAAATAACAAATAGACAAGCGTGTGTTATGGTCTGAAAACTCGAAAACAATCGGCTTTTCAGGCAAAAACAAGATCCTCGGGACCGCCGACGCTTCCGTGTCGGACCTCGTGATAATAGGTGACTTTGTATTTGCCTAACGTCAAAAAGGTCGAGTAAGATCCCAAAATTTAAAAAATATAAAACATCTTAAATAAGTCAGTTATTAATATTAATTTATATTAATTCTACTTTAAGATACGTCGTTAAACCAAATTTAACAAAATATTCAGCGATTTTAACAGGCAAGTATACAGACTCATTGCGTGGTAATGCATTGTGGGATCTGTAGTTTACATTTTCAACCCAAATAAACAAAAAAATAATAATAAAAAAATAAATAAATAAATAAAAAAAGAGAGAATTGAAAAGCACAGCACACATATCCGTAATTATTTTGTATCTTTTAAAAATATTTGTGTGCATCTTCAGGAAAAAGGTGCACCGTTTCCTGTTAATTCCAGTCATATTTGGCATTTCATTACATCTCAAGTATTCTATTAACAAATTAATCTCCATTGTGATTAGATCGGTGTGAAAATAAAGTATTTTGCACAAAATTGTTTTCATTAGCTACATAAATTTGCAACATTTAAAAAAATATTAAATAATATCTAGCATTACCTCAAAATTTAAACATGCACGGGATGATCGAATGGGTCAAAACAGTGCATGACAAACCTGTGTTAGGGAAATTTCTGTGGTAGGTTTTGTTGCTATTTAGTGTTTTCAGAGAGAATACAATCAAATGTGCCTTTTAGCCCCTTAACCCAATAATATTTGGCATGCAATCACGTGTTTATGAACATTTAAATCTCATACAACAACATGACTTTAGGAATATGCTGCATATAAACGCATATGCCATAAAGAAGCATTTAAATACCCATCTTGGTGCATATGTTTACGTTTGTTGCCTGAAAAACTACAATCCCGTCATTCCTCGGAGCACAGCTGTTCATGTGAGTGGGAGGCTGAACACATTTCACACCGACAGAGAAGAGTGACCAGTACACTCAGCATTGTAACAGACAGTTCAATGATGATAATGATGCTCGCTGTGATTGCGGCTGGTTTAGGGGTGGCCGCGATGATTTTAAGGTTGCTGTCTCCTAGCATCAGGTAAGCAAAGGTGCTTATTTGAGGCAGTGATTTGGGGGGAAACAACTGTTCCGTTTTTGTACTATTTTAAAAGGTCTGTGCATGCATACATACATACATACATTAATTCGTACGGTAAAACACATATAATAAAATAACTATGATGTGCACAATGGATGAAAACAATGTGGTCTGTAATACAGGGAAAGCTCATTCTGTATAGGTAGAGAATGCATTACAGCCATTGAAGCGTACAGCGATCATGTTAATTCCGAACAAAAGTTGCCCTAACCGAACTCATGGCTTTAAATGATAACTTTACAGTATACATCCAAACCGATAGTGTTTAATCGGTTCGTTCAGTGCGCTCGGCAGATATTAATTAAGGTTGTCCCGTGGCGGACCCGCCTCCCCTTGACATGAGCTGCTCTAGAAACCGACCAATAGAATGTCGGCATGGGCGGAGTTACCCCGCCCCGCTGCGAAACAACGCTGCGTCATTGGTTCCCGAGTATTGATGAGGGCTTTCTGCGTGGGTCGGATCGCTTGACAGCTAAAATAATTGTTGGATGAGTGCATTATAATTTATTTGTGTAGAACTGCCTAAAATGCAAATATAGATAGTGCAACTATATCTGAAATTGTTATGATCAAAAGCTACAATTTTTGATAACTAAAAAAGGCTAAATTTCCTCATATTAGAAATTCAAAAGCCTCATATTAGTTTTTTTGCTCTTTTTTTGTAATGTATGGAGACCATAAATTACCTTGCCTGAACTGAACGCTTACCAGGCTTTTTCAGATATAGATGTAATTTATTGATTAACTTTTCCCTTTTTTCAATGCTTTTGTGATGGCCTTTATGTTGAATCTCAATGCTTTCTGTATGTGCAGGAAATATGCAGCAGGAGCAATGTGTCGATCCACATCACGGTTAGATGGAAAGGTTGCATTGATCACAGGAGCAAATACAGGAATCGGGAAGGAAACAGCTTTGGACTTGGCCTCTCGCGGTCAGTCCAACTCTAAATAACTTCCTCACATCTGAGTAACATTCTCAGATATTGTAGGGGGATTATTAAATATTTCTAATGTGTGTCAGTGATCAAGTAAAGGTAGATGTTACATTTGAGATCTGTTTGCTGACAGGTGCACATGTAATTCTGGCGTGTCGTGATGTGGAGAAAGGTGAAGAGGCGGCGACAGAAATCCGTACACGAGTGGGTGGGGCTAAGGTGGAGGTGAGAGAGCTGGACCTGGCAGACACCTGCTCCATCAGAGCTTTCGCCCAGAGATTTTTGCGAGGTACTGCCTTATGATAACTGACACATTCAACCACATGTCTTTGCAACCAAGCAATCACCAAGACCGAAAAACCTAATTGGTTCTGATAAAAAGCAGGAAAAGATACAAGGAAGACAGTCTGGTAGGGGGGGACACATCAAAGGGCTCATCCCCTTTTTATGCAAAAAAAAAAAAAGGCAATTAGGCTTTAGTTACATCAGCCATGAACAATTTTAAGATTTACACATTTCAGTTTCATAAAAAGAAATTCCATCAAATTGAATTTAGTAATCTTTAATAAAATTTTGTTAAATAAAAAAACAAAATAGTTAAGTTTAGTATAGCAGAACATGTTCGCTGGGTGCAAGACCATCTTGGCTCAAGGATGCCTGAAACTGGCAGAGATCCTTGAGGTTTGTAGAATAAAGGCCATATATATATATATATATATATATATATATATATATATATATATATATATATATTAGTCGGTTGTAGGATCGCAGCTTTCCCAGAAAAGAAAGTATGTAAAAGACTTAAATGCGTTCGTTTGGGAATTTTGTAAATTTTAGAAGTAATAGACATGGACTAAAAGATTTAATGGAATAAATAATTTTTTGGGGGGGTAGATGACTAAGTGTAAATAATTTATTTTTCTTCATTCAGAGGTGGATCATCTGCACATTCTCATCAATAATGCTGGTGTCATGATGTGTCCTTATATGAAAACTGCCGATGGTTTTGAGATGCAGATTGGAGTCAATCATTTGGGTAAGGCACGAAAAATCTCAGTTAATCATGGAGAAAAAAAAAGAATTAGTAAATGTAGTCATTTCCACATCTCCAATACAGTATGTCTTTTCCTAAAATAGATATTTGACAACTGACCTGCATCTCCTCTTCTCATTCAGGCCACTTCTTATTGACATATCTCCTCATTGGTTTGTTGAAGCGCAGTGCACCAGCACGAATCGTGGTGGTGTCCTCACTGGCGCATAATTTCGGCTGGATTCGATTCCACGACCTGCACAGTCAAGGCAGCTACAACAGTGGCCTTGCCTACTGCCAGAGCAAGTTGGCTAACGTACTTTTCACACGCGAGCTAGCGCGCAGACTCCATGGTGAGTTTACTTGTTTGGAAAAGCACGCAAAACATCTGTAAAAACCTCTCACTCAACTGTGCTGCTTTGCTTTTTGTTTGTTGGGTTGGGCAGATTTCTCTAGAAACCTGACCTTGATTGTCATTGTGGTCTCAGACTTTTAGACCTTTAGATTTATATCAAATTTGGCTCTACAAATTAAAAAGATTTTGAATTTTAATTTGTTGCTGAAATTTTCAGTTTGACTTTTATTTCATCAGGGTCAAATGTGACCGTGAACTCCTTGCACCCGGGGACGGTGAAGTCGGAGCTGGTGCGTCATTCTACCGCAATGTCACTGCTGTTTGCTCTCATTTCGATGTTCCTGAAGACACCGAAGGAAGGAGCTCAGACGTCCATTTACTGTGCTGTGGCTGAGGAGCTCCAGTCCATCTCAGGCAAACATTTCAGGTAGAGCAAACATCAGTTTTCTTTGCTTTTTAGAACCTTCATGAATTAGTTCTCCTAAAAATGAAGATTCTGCCATCATCTATTCTTATCCAAGGTTCCCAAGGAAAATGGAAATCCTGGAAGTATCAGGAAATTATAAAATTGTTCTCTGGGCATGGAAAATTCACAGAAATGTATACAATCTTAAAATAATAATTCACCCCAAAATAAAAATTCTCTCAACATTTGTGAACACCCTCATGTCATCCCAAATGTGTATGACGTTCTATTTTCTGCTGGACAAACTAAGATTTTTAGAAAAATATCTCTGCTATGTTCGTCCATCTAATGCAAGTATATAGTTGCCAGAACTATGAAGTTCCAAAACACGCATAAAGGCAGCATATTTATGCCCTTTTTTACTAGAAATGTCCACCATCACTTTCACATTCTTCTGTTTTTAGCGAGCTCAATTCTTCGTGCATATCGCCACCTACTGTGCATTTTAATATTGATCTGTTTCTCACCCACACCTATCAAATCACTTCTGAACATATGGATTTAACCACTGGGGTCTTACAGATGACTTTAAGCTGCCTTTATTTGCTTGTTTTCAACTTCAAATTTTGGACACCATTCACTTGCATTGAATGGATGACAGAACTGAGATATTTTTCAAAAAAATCTTCATTTGTGTTCAGCAAAAGAAAAAGTCATGCACATCTGGGATGGCATGAGGGTGAGTACATGATGAGAGAATGTTTTATTTTTACCTCAACTAACCCTTCAAGCTAATCACAATTTTTCTCAGTTAGGGTTAACTAATTGTCTAGAAACTGCTCTTTTGTGGAGTAAAACTAGCTTTTAAATGTTCTGAACACACTGACATTTTAGTCCCTGAAAATCTTGCCCTCTACTGAACCTCTCAAATCAAATATGGTAGCATGTGACATCGAGAACCAAGGACGGATCTCATTGATTTCAAACTGTGCCATATTTGATTAAATATGGTTCTTTTAAACTGCTTATGCCAAATTATGAAACCTCTCTCTCTCTTTCTCAGTGATTGTGCCCCTGCTTTTGTGGCCCCTCAGGGTCGGAGTGAGGAGACGGCACGTAAACTGTGGGATGTAAGCTGTGAATTATTAGGCACTGAATGGGACTGAGTCATCTTTTTGACTTGCTTTTCTTCTTTGGTCAATCCATGTGGGGTTTTTTTCACACTTGAGTTGTAAACATTTTCAGTGATCATATTTTTCTCTTTTATGTCTCTTATTTCATTTAGTGTGTGAAAATAATTTCAAGTCTATACTTTCAACTACACAAACCACCTTCAATCCACCTAGTTCTGCTAATTTTCCTCCTGTTATGCCCTTGTGACAAGCAACTTTAACCTGTTTATTTAACTCTACTTGAAATCTGTGGACCATTTATAACACATTGTTTTACCCTGGGTTTTATTCTGTTTGTATTTTAAACGCCTCTTTAGTTCCCATCTCAGTATTCTCACATGAAGCTGCATATTGGAGTTTTTATACAGATATATGTGATCATGCTTTTAACTACTGTGGTACATTCATGACCAGAGATAAATATTTAAATTTATAAAGTTGGAAAAATAAAGATTCATAATGATTGCATTTTCCTTTATTTATTTGCTAAAATATACAAACACACATTTAAGGGCACATTAACACATTATTCAAAATATGATCAAGAAGTTCATTATTATTTCATACAGGGATTTAAAACAAATTAAGTGACAGTAAAAATGTAATTAGTTAGCTACTGAATATATCAGTATTGTTTGTTAGAAATTAGCTTTTTCTACATATAAATATATTTGAATTATATTCTGATAATTAGGAAATGTCCCTTCAGCAGCTGTATAGACGTGTGAACAAACACTTGCATTTCTTTTTCACCCTAATAAGTTTGAGAAATATGTGCATACATCTCTCACAGGCTCTTTGGCAACACACTGAAGGAAACACACAATCAGTAATCAACGAGGCTTATTACTTCAATAAGAGAAACCGTGCCAACAGTCTCATCCCCATTTTCACATGTGCATAGGCCCTGTAAACACAAAAAGTGTTCAGATAATGTTGTCCACACAATCCCTTGGCCATACCCTCCCTTTTTTACCTTTGATTTACTGAAACAAGAACATATACATGTAAAGAGATTCCACATTATTATAAAATTAATAATAGGAGGGTCAGAGAGAGTTTAATCCAGTTGACATGCTCTCATATAAAAACACCTCTCTAATTCATAAACGGCTTAATAGTGTTTAATAGGAGTTAATAGTGTAATGGTGGTTGTTATAGACAAACATGTAAGCACTGTTGCACTGATACAGTATTTCATCAATTGTAAGGCTGAACTATGTCACACTCAGAATCGCTGTCCAACTAGTTGTAACTGTTTATATTTTTGCAATATCAAAAGATATTGCTTATGCTTGTTCTAAATTATCGCTCATAATAATGCCAGTAAATTGCATGCTTACCTTTGTAACAATATCTTTCTTCTTAGTCTAGTCTCTCTGTGAGAACTAAAAGAAAAACAGCCCCGTTTCCTTTGAGGGTTGCAATGAGTTTTACCAATCTGGTGATGCCACGGTAAACTTGCCATGAACAAGATAAAACTTAATTTCATGGCAGACAAACTTCACTGTCATATGGCCATGTTGAAGCAGGTAGATTTTAGACACATAGATTAGTCTTTATAAATGAGAAGAGAAAGAGAAATCCCTTTTTCTGAGGTAGGAGAATAAGCCAGTTATAATGTTTTAGTACAGAGATAAGAACTAATGTGAAGGACCCACCCCCTTCATGAGTAAAGTACTTGACATATCAGCCCAAGAGGAAGGATAGCAGTAAAACTGCAATAATGCACTGAGATGTTATTATACAGACTGTCCACCCACAGTCTCAACACTCAATAAGAACTGAAATTGTCCTTCAAGGAGGAAGGTGGAGTTTTTGTTCTGGACTGGGGGTTGGATTGGTTCCACACTGAGCCTTAATGTCAACTAACTTGACATTAAAATAGTGGTTGTGTTTCATTTCCCCGTTTTAATCGAAGAGTGGAATATTATAAACCCACTCCAGTCAATCGGAGCACAGCTGGATTCCTCAGTGACCAACAAGTGTGTGAGTGCATGGCGCATGTTGGTAGTGGTTAGGAGTTATTTTCGAGCCGTTGCCGTGTCGATTCGTGTCGATTGGTCCCGATGCTCCGAAAGCCATTGGCGACAGATGTTCTGCATGACAGAGTCACTTGAGCTCTCAGCTGCCTGCAACACATCCTGTACAAGCAGAGTTGCCTTCTTCAGCTCCAGCTTCACAGCCAGGAGATATGCCGCCCGCAGTTTACTGCACTGCAAATATGCATTTATCTATGAAGAGAAGGCAAAAAAAGAATGAGAGTAAGTGCAAGAGAGAGAAAGATACAGACGGAGACTGAGAGTGACCAACCTTACCTTGTTTTCTGGACTTTTAGACTCCTGAATCAGGGCCTCCAACTCTTTAGACTGAGCAGAGAGAAGAAACCATTTTTAATCAGACCAAAAATGCGATCAACATAAAAATTATTTAATGGTAAATGGTCTGCACTTATATAGTGCTTTTATTTAACCTTAGCGGTTACCAAAGCACTTTACTCTGCGTCTCATTCACCCATTCACACACACTCACACACCAATAACGGCAGAGTTGCCATGCAAGGTGCTAGCCTGCCATTGGGAACAACTTGGGGTTAAGTGCCCAAGGACACTTCGTGGAGTCATAATGTGTAATAACATGTAATAAGTGTATTACATGTTTTGTGGAGTCATGTGGGCCGAACCACTAACCCTGCGATTAGTGGACAACCCGCTCTACCACCTGAGCCACAGCGGAGCACATTTCGCAATTTTCATCTAAAATATTTCAATAAGTGTATTGCATGTTTTGTCTTAAATATGCTTTCAGCTACCAATAAGAATGTAGTGTTCTTAGAACTGTTGAACAAATTTTTACCATGTTTAAAGGAATAATTCACCTAAAACATTCTCATCATTTATTCACCCTCATGCCATCCCAGATGTGTATGACTTTCTTTCATCTGCTGAACACAAATGAAGATTTTTAGAAAATATTTCAGCTCTGTAGGTCCTTATAATTAATGTGAATAATCTTTGTTTGTGTTCAGCAGAAGAAAGAAAGTCATACACATCTGGGATGGGATGAAGGTGAGTAATTGATGAGAGAATTAAAATTTTTGGGTGAACCATTCTTTTAAATCAATTTAACAAAAGCCCACACATTTTCTGACAAAATTATCAACAGATTCCATCCAGGCCTACTTATGGTCCATTTTCACTTCTAATAATTCATGAATTGCCCCTTTGTGAGATGGAACCTCTTGGGTCACAAACCTAGACCTCTGAGCACCAAAACACAACACTGACCTGAAAGAAAGAAAAAGCAAAACCGGTCTCAGATCAGTGGAGTAAACTCACATCAGCAGAACTCTTATCAGCTACAGACACACAGCTGAGCACAATGGCATCACAGTCATGTTTAGAGGCTGTGCCAGACTCCCCTACACACTTCAGCAGCTGCCGCACGGATGGGTACTGACGCTGACGGATCAAGCGCTGTCCGACCCGTATGTACACCGCAAGTGCCTCCAATTGGAAGTCCTTCATCACATTAAATAAAATGGAGAATCAGAGACACATGGGAATGGGACAAGGTCTTATTCTGTTTTGGCTGTCATAACTGCTTACCTGTATTACTCTATATGCAATGCCAAAACCTTCCTCAATGTTCTTCCCTCCCAGCATCACCTATGAAATGTGCATACAGAGATTACAGTTTTTCTGAGATTTGTTTATATTCAGACATACTGTATTTATCCTTGGTCTCTGTTAGATTTAGGCCACATTTAAACTGTCATCCATAATCATTACTTTCCACATTGTAAATGAAGCCATCAGGGCTGGTCACACTGAAAGCATTTTTGCATTAGTATGCATTCTTGTGTCGTTCAGGAAAATTCATTTAATACAGTTAAAACAGAATATACAGTATTAAATACTGTACATAACACAAAAAGTGTCCAGACCGGAAAATAAGCAGAAATGTATTAATGAAGATAAAAAGTGATTTGATTATTTAAAATGTATATTCTACATATTTATCCTATTCTATTTTCATTTGAGGAGATATGGACCTATAACACTTTCCCCTCACACTGAAATATTTAATTATTTATATGCAAGTCTTTTACTCTATTAGCTTTTCTAGAAAAACCAAGAACTGTTCAAAGTGCATTTTGGACGGTGGGTGAAAGGAAATGACTTGAAGACAGACAGATGTTTTTCAAGCTCACCTTGCAGGCCACATCCACCTTCATGGGGCTGTTTCCAAATAGAGTGGGTGGGGCACTGTTCCCTGTGGGGCCTATGGTTGACTTGGATGGGGAGGAGCTTTCACAGCGATGCAGGAAGCGTGTTACCTCCAGTTGCAGCTCGATTGTGTTTATGTGTCTGCAACACACAGTATGTTACTTAACAAAATGCAAATAGTACAGGTTACTATTTATGCTAACAAATACAATCTATTTACTTTTAATTAACATATAAAACAAATTTGAAAATTAATAAATAAATGGAAAAAATTGATGCTTTGATGAGTCCTCTCTGAAACAGTGGTAGGTGAGAGTAAGCAGTACCTGGAGACCTCAGTGGAGCTCAATTTCTTCCTGAAAGAGGAGCTGTTTGATTTCCTACGACTCTGCTGTTCTTGCAGGTAAGTTCTCAGGTGCTCTTTGGCGCGGATCAGCCAGCGCTGCTGTTCTCCCAGCTGCTGGTATGACTGAGCTCCGTGAGAAAAGAATCGGATACATGTCATAGCAGCACGAACGTGATCCTACAAAGAGAAATTACAGCAGTTATTACCATGTAGACATGGGTTCTGTACCTTCACAAACTGCTAGTATGCGATGCGTGTATGTACTCAATACCATCATAAACTGTTGAAGTTGGTACAGAGAGTGGTAGTGTCCCCTGCGCTGCAGTAATTGGCAGGCTGAGAGAAGGTAATGGCCCAAGCTCTCCAGTGAGGGGTCCAGAGTCTCTAACAGACCTTGCAAAGCCCCTAACAGACCACGTTCATGGCAGGGCTGAAACACACCCTCCAAAAACACTTCCTCTGAACACTCCTAGACAGAGAGAGAGAGAGAGAGAGAGAGAGAGAGAGAGAGAGAGAGAGAGAGAGAGGGAGAGGGAGAGAGAGAAACTCTGATTACATTCACATGATGTTACTTTATCATACACCGATCAGCCACAACATTAAAACCACCTGCCTAATATTGTGTAGGTCCCCCTCATGCTGCCCAAACAGCGCCAACCCGCATATCAGAATAGCATTCTTAGATGCTAT
Organism: Xyrauchen texanus; assembly: GCF_025860055.1. Taxonomy (NCBI): domain Eukaryota; kingdom Metazoa; phylum Chordata; class Actinopteri; order Cypriniformes; family Catostomidae; genus Xyrauchen; species Xyrauchen texanus. Next base: position 13,304,798 of record NC_068299.1, on the reverse strand, counting down.
TCTTCTCACCACAATTGTACAGAGTGGTTATCTGAGTTACCGTAGACTTTGTCAGTTCGAACTAGTCTGGCCATTCTCTGTTGACCTCTCTCATCAACAAGGCATTTCCGTCCACAGAACTACCCCTCACTGGATGTTTTTTGTTTTTGGCACCATTAGGAGTAAATTCTAGGAGACTGTTGTGTGTGAAAATCCCAGGAGATCAGCGGTTACAGAAATACTCAAACCTGCCTGTCTAGCACCATCAATCATCCATGCAATTATCTAATCAGCCAATTGTTTGGTTGCAGTACATAAAATCATGCAGATACAGGTCAGGAGCGTAAGTTTTGCATACATTTATGCAGATATGGGTCAGAAGCTTCAGTTGATGTTTACATCAAACATCAGGATGGGGAAAAATTGTAATCTCAGTGATTTGGAGCATGGCATGATTGCTGGTGTCAAATGGGCCGATTTGAGAATTTCTGTAACTGCTGATCTCCTGGGATTTTCACACAAATGTCTCTAGAATTCACTCAGAATGGTGCCAAAAAAAAACATCCAGTGAGTGGCAGTTCTGTGGACGGAAATGCCTTGTTGATGAGAGAGGTCAACAGAGAATGGCCAGACTGGTTTGAACTGACAAAGTCTACTCTACGGTAACTCAGATAACCGCTGTGTACAATTGTGGTGAGAAGAATTGCTATTTTGAGATAGCCTACACAATTTGGCAGGTGGTTTTAATGTTGTGGCTGAGCAGTGTATGTTTTACACTGCATGGCCAAAAGTATGAGGACACTCTCTTCTAATTAAAAAGTTTAACTACGCCCCTAAATTCCAGTGAAGATACATTTTAGTTCATCTAAAAATCCCAATGTTGTTACAAACCCATATTACTTTTTCTTTTACAGAAAACAAAAGGAGATGTTGGGCAGAATTGGGAAATGAGCAACAGCCACCTTTCAATTTCTTTGCATCTTTTTTCCCATTAAATTAAAAGCGAGACTATCATACTGCCTAAAGGCCTCAGCACACTCACTGAGAAGTTATTCATCGTTCTTCGCTCAGACACATTTGTGTAGATTTGATTCCCTTAGTAGACTAATAAACAAAACAAAAATGCCTCAACGTGAACAATCCTACAGATTTTAGGTACATTTGCACCAGCTTGCAAATAACTGCACACTGGTGTGTATATGTTGACTGATCTTAACTGCTAATCGGCTGTTGGCCTCAGAGTAGGTGGTGCTCCAGGTCACCTAGCGACAAAATATCCCTTTTTTTAAATTAAATGTTCAACAAGCAGACATGGGTATGATATTTAGGATTCCACATGTTCCTATAGTGTAGTTCTAGATAAAATAAGAATGCATGATAATTTGAATTTCTTATAATTTATGCATGGTGTATTGGAATTTTTCCCCTATAGAGTGTTCTGTAACCCCAGTGTGTTAGCAGCACCTTGTTGTGTAAGTGGGTGAGAGCGTCTCTCAGGCAATCATGGCGCACGTAAAAGCTGATGAGGCTCAAATGTGTGCCGTAGGTGAGCAGGTAAAACAGACACTCTTGATAATAGCAACACTGTTGAATCTTGCTCTCTGCGCCATCCACAGTGACAGAGTCAGAGAGAGCATCTTCCAGCTCACGCAGAGAGGCCAGGATGTCTTCATCCACTGTCTAAAACAAATAAATACAAAGTGAGTTTATAAACAACTGTCTATTCTTCCTGTTTTCTGAGTCCCTTACCATCTGGGTTTTTATGTGCCGTTGTATCTAAGTTTATTTTTATAGTTCAATATATGCAAAGGCTTTAAGCTTTGAGTAAGCAAAAATCTTTTCTTTTTTCCCCATTTTCCCAGCAGCTTTCTGATTTCTTTTTTTTGTCCTTTTGGTTATGTAACAGTGCCTCTGTGAAATTTAAAGTGAAGAAATACATTCTGCAACATAATCCCAGTGTGCTCTTTGCTCTAAAACTGTCCAGAGTTAGTGCTATAAAGTTAGTGAATAAATCTTCCCTACACAGAATTGAAAATGAATAATTGAAAATGGCAAATGTGAAAAGCATTCCAATGTGGAAGTCAGGCCAGATTGCCCTAATGCCAAGCACTGTAGGGCCCCAAATAATTTGTTTGTCTCTGGACTCACAAGACCGGAGGATCTGGTTCACTCATGTGAACACTGGACAAGAGTGCCACCATCAGGCAGAAAAGCCTAGGGTGCCTGAAAGGTCCTCAAAATGGACACATTCTTGATGTCACATGAACAAGGGAACATGCATTTTGTTCAATTTTCGTCATCCTATGTGATAGTTAGACAAAGCATTTTTTGTTTCCCTTTTATGTATGTGTAGCGTTACCATGCTCAGAGTGAGTTTGACTGCGGACTCCAGGTGCTGAACGATCTCCTGCAGAAGTCTCGCTCCATGGTTTAGCTGGTTCCGATCAACTGGTGCCTTCAGACAGCGGGTAAACTTCTCCCTGGCCCCACTGAGAAGTCCAGCCTTCAGAGATGCCATACCCCACGCCTGCCACACTCCACTTGGGTCCAGCCCACACTTAGTCGACACCTGGAAGAGACAATCAAAGCATTATAAATAAATACAAATAAACTATATAAAAAAAACACACCTAAACCCAACATCAACAAGGCAAGTGGCTGCTTGACTGCTAAGTAATGAAATAGTGTCCTGACATGCCTATTTTATTATTTTAATAGGTTCCTTGATGTTCGCTTATAATATTGCAAAGTTTTTGGCAAAAACTAAAAAAAATCGGTTTTGGTCCTGCTTCTCCTTTAAGACTTGATAGTAACACCCACTGATATGATTGTCTCTCTACTCTTGACTGACCTGCCATTTCACTGCTCACCTCTACTGAGTGGGGCTACAGAAGTAATAAGGTGTTAGTAAGCGTTGATGTGTTGTAGAGGCGGTTAGATGTAAATATCTACCACAGTGTGACATCACAATGTGGAGGAAGTAGAGAATGAGTCCTTTTGAAAACTTGGTTTCAACAAATGCTCTTTCTGCAGTGAGGAATTTTGAGATCTGAAACTTACATGTTAAAAGGTAAAGGAAAATTGAATTCTTCATGTCATGACCCCTTTAAATACTTGATATGTATGTACCTTGGGACAATTAAATAAATAAAGAGTCTACAAACAAGGAATCAAGTCCCTGATATTTTGTTTTACTTCTCACTTTTGGTAGAGTAAGCTAACTCTGCATTTACAGCAAGTAAAGGGTAGGTTAGATGTCATGGAGTCAGGGCAGATGTCATATGAGTATGTGAGGAATAGATGTACAGCCTGTTCAATGGATTGTACCATTTTTCTTTTGTACTAGGAATGTTCAGGGTTAGATACAAGTTAAGCACAATTAACATAATTTTTGTAATAATGCTGATTTCCACAAAAATTGTTTATACTCCTCCCTCATTTATTATAAAAAAAAGCAAAAGCTTTCTTGTGAAGTGAATGGGGCAAATCCATTAAACGTTTCAAAAGTATAGTCACAATAATAAAATCACTTACCTTCTCTCTGTAAAGCTATAACCAATACTACAACTCTGTTGCCATGACAACGAACCCCTGTAATCCCAGTATTGGATATAACTTTACACAGGTAAGGTTAATGAGTGATATTATTACACTAGAATCATGTTAACACATATCTTTTTAACATTTTCATGCTATTCTTTCGAAACTATGTTGTTTCGCTTCCCTTAGTGAAACAGGTTTTTTTTTTTTTTTTTTTTTTTAAATAAGCGAGGGACGAGTTCAAATAATTGTTTGCGGTAATCAACATTATGCCACAAATACTGTTAATTGAGCTTTACTTGTATTGAATATTCAGAATATTCATTTCCGGGTTCCTAGGAGATGTTTTCCTGTGAAAATATTGCATCTACTGTGACAAAGGTCCATATTCTCACCTCCACGGCCAGCTGGTAATGTTCGGCCTCTAGCAGCTGGTTGCGTAGACGTGTCACTGCAGTCGTTTCCTGAATATCGTCTAGAGATGGAATGTACTTGTAGTTTGCACTGACCAGAATCTTCAACACATCAACCTTACTGATGTAGCTATGGATGGAGGAAGATGAAAAGAATTAATAGAAAAAGAAGAGTAAACACTCTTTGCTCTCATCATGTTTTTATTGCAAAACATACTGTAAATTATTTCATTCAGACGTAAGATCTCATGCAACTTGTTTGTCTCACCTGTCACAGAGAGCCGGCTCTTGGGTGCATCCTGCATTAACAAACATGAGTTTGGCACTAAATAGAAGTTGACGCATCACATCTGTCAGTAGACGTGCATCCACCTCGGGATTGGTCAGTTTGCGAGAAAGTGAGCGGCAGTGGCCAATCAGTTGCTGCCCACAGGCTGCATGATCGCTGTGCAGTGTCAGTATGGCGACACACAGTGATGTGCTGGGAGCCTTTAACATAAAGAGAGACAATCTGTGATACTGTGTACAATATTGAAGGGTGGAACTATAAAACATCCAGAGAGCAAAACATATACACCCACACAAAAATGATTTGGTGAGTCTATAACACAAACAATTTTTGTATTAGTCAAATAAAACCAATAAATCAGCCACAACACACACACACGCACACATGCACGCACGTACGTTTGTTTACTTTATATGCATTTCTTTTTCTTCATTATTTTTGTTCACCTCACTGACTTGTTTGCAGTATACATTTTTGCTATAGAAAGTTTAAAATGTAAAATGTTTACTCTGATCTTTCAGTTTTATACCCTAATTTAATTATCACAATTTTGAAGTTAATTTCTGTTAACTCCAAAAACTGGCACTTCAAATCCATTTTAAAATCCTAAACTTGTCTATTCTAAATGTCTAACAATATATCCAAATGCATAACATAAAATATAAAATCAACAAGCAATCAGATTACACAGTTCTACTGGTTATTATTGTGTGACATTATTTTCAGGTTAGGTCATTTATATTTTGATCACCAGATGACAGCAATCTTCCTCCAGTATACTGAAAGTCACATTCAAATTTTGTCTTCATGTTTCAACTTCAAGTGTAGGTTTATACTGTAATACATTTTCATAAATGTGTTTATTTGCATATGCAAATTAATGGTAAAATTGATCAAATTACATGTAAACACGATCAAAACAGCATAAAATCCCAAAGAAGTGCATAATATTATTGTTAATACTTCAGGGGAAAAGATAAGGTATCATTATCAACATAAAGTGTTACACCTTTGCTCTTTCCGGTCAATATATATATATATATATATATATATATATATATATATACACACATACACACACATACATTCTTTCTGCTCCATTATGAGTAAAAGTTGTAAATACTAAACTCTTTACAGATCTTAATGCTTGGACTACCAGTGTGATGGAAGAGAACTAAACCTGTTCATAGTAAAACTCGCTTTTCAGCTGCTGGTTCTCTGCTGGGTTTGGACTCAGGCGGTACTGCTTTCGTGAAACTTCAGGTAGAATTAGGACACCATTCAAGACTCTGTCAATGGATGCCGGGCTGCCAGATGCTGAGAAAAGTTTTGTTTAGAACCTTGTAATTATAAACCAGGAAAAGGAGCAAATATTTTCCCACACAGTCATAAGAAACTTATTTGTGAACTTCATTGCATAAGAATGAAAATGTTTCTACATGTGAGACATTAACAGAGTATTGACACTGTAATAAAGAATTTAATTTTACCTTCACCCTCCTCAAGCTTCTCATCTGAGCTGCAAAAAAAGAAATATAAATACATGAGAGAGCAAGATACATAAGAAGCATCATGTGCTTTTTTTTTTACACCCAAAAGAGACAACTGTGTTAGCTTGGTGGCAAAAACCCCCAATAAATTTACTTTATCTGTTGCACCATCACTAACAATCAACCACTTTTTACGCTTTAATGAACTGTGCTTTAAAAGTGTATGCATGAGTCTTACTCCGTGTGGAAGAAGTTGTAGCACTGGTCACAAACTCTGACAGGTTCTTCAGAGCCCTCTACTGCCATCTTTTTACTGGAGCAGGAATGACATACAAGCCTGCCACAGCGCCTGCAGTGGTGCCGTCTGTTAAACTGAAACGGGAGATGGGTTAAGACTCTTGAATTGAGTTTAAGAGACCCTTTTCTCTTGATATTCGATTATTCACAATCCTTCTCTTATATTGTATCTCTTTCCTCTCACTCATATACGATGATCTCTCACCATGGTGAAGCTCTCCTTCTGGCAGACCATACAGATGTGCTGTTTGTGGTCTGGGATCCAATCCTTCCGGTCAGGGGTTTTCTCAGGAGGGGTGAAAGGTGTGGTCAGTGGGCGTATCTTCTTAGCACTGGGGCATCTCTCACTGGAGGGCGTAAGCACGGGTATGCTGCCTGAAAAAGCCACTGCAACCATGACTTCGAAACCGTTATGAGGTCAGTTAACAAATAGTTTAAACACTGTGTTAGGAGCCGTTCACACAGGATGCATACTTGCATTCCCTTCTGCCCCATTTCTTAATTGTTGGTCTATTTATACAGGCACCAGAGGGACAGATGTGCCTTCTGTACACTTCCGTTGCTCTTCATCTAGATGCTGATAAGAAACGCGTGTCCCTTTGTGAATGGCCCCTTAGTGCTACGTACTGGACTGTTTTAGTTATTATTATCAGAAAAACATGACTAAACTTGTGTTTTCCATCAGGGCTACTTAAAAAATGGGTGTGGCTCCAGGATGCATAAGTGTGGCTCATACCTGCTGATGGAGGAGGGGTGTGGCTTGGGGAGGCGGGGCAACTCTCCTGAGCTGGACACTGCAGAAATGCATCCTGCAAACTAATGACGGAATCTGAGAGAAAGGAGAGAAAGGCAAAGACATATAAGTGAAGAGTTGTTCTAAATATAATGATCTCAAACTTCCTTTAAGAACACGAATATTAACAAAAACCCATTGCTATTGTATGTTTTCATTGTAAGAGTAGTGTGAATGTTCTGCTATGGGTTTGGAACAACAAGAGAGAATTACAACTTTTTGGTGAACTAACATTTTCAAAATCTAGGGAGGTCTTAATCTGGAGCCAGAGTGACAATGCTGTTCAAGTGGGTTTGGACTCACCAGATCGTGACCACTCTCTGGGTGCATAGGGGAAATCAAGAGCCTTCCCTGCATAATCTGACAGTAGAGTGTCTATGTGTTGGTTGGTGATTCCAGCATCCTGAGCAAGTAAAAGGTTCCGTAGCGTGCTGACGGCAACAGTGGCCCAGTCTACCTTCATATTCATCAGTAGCTGCTCCAGCATGAGAAGCGGATCCGACAGCAGGGAAAAATAATCCTGACGAGATGTTTCCGGCAGAGTCAGTAACACCTGTGACAAGTACACACACACCAAGAGAACAACACATGGATCATTACCACACTTCCTGAGAATGTTATTAACAGTGTGACAGTTGCAATAAAGTCTATACCTTTCAATTATAAATGTAAACTTGTGATTAAGTGATATAGGTTTTTCAATAGCCAATGCCAATTTCAATATCTAGAGCAGGATGGCCTCCAGTGGTTAAATCCATGTCTTCAGAGGTCATATGACAGGTGTGGGTCCGAAACAGATCAATAATTAAGTCCTTTTTTACTATAAATATCCACTTTCACATTCTCCTTTTGTTTTTGGTGACTCGCAGTCTTAGTGTATATCGACACCTAGTGGACAGGGAGGAGAATTTATAATGGAGTCATATTGATTACTTGTACCCTGCCTTTATGTACTGTTGGAGCTTCAATATTTTGGTCACCATTCACTTGCATTGAATGGACATACATAGCTGAGAAATTATTTAAAAAAACTTTGTGTTCAACAGACTAAAGAAAGTCATACACATCTGGGATGACATGAGGGTAAATGATGAGCGAATTTTTAAATATAATGACAGCACATGAGATGTACACAATAGGGCTGGGTAAATATATTTATTTTCCAATTAATCCTGATCTTCATTTAAACGATTCAATATTTATTCTTAAAATCTCAAAATCAATGTTTTAATTAATGACTGTTTCAGTGGATGAGTGAACATTTTCGGCAAACATTTCTGTATCAAACCACCCGTCCTGCAGATGTTGCATTGTACTGTAGAATATAATCAAATCGAAAATGAATCAAGAGCTTATGAATTGGGATTGAATCATGAAATCAGTGACAATACCCAGTCTTAGTACACAAAACTGCTTAAATAAAATACTGACTGTATTTTACAGAATTTAAGTCTTGTTTTTTTTTTCATTACTGAAAGGATCTGTGACTTTATTTCATGAATTACAGAAACACTTATTTTACACACCGTTTACTCAATTTATTTTAAAAATATATATTATACATTGATTTAGTGTCTTATGTCTGATTTTGGAACTGACACAAAGGTGACGTAGCGCTTGTTAATCGACGAAGCAGTTACACAGACAGTTATCAGCCAATGCCAATTATCTCAAAACAGCCAAATAAGTAAGAGTTTCATCAAAGAAAACCTCTCCCAGATCCAGCTCAGACTTAAAGTTACCTTTGAGCCAAGGTGCAGGGCATGGATATGGCGTCTGCGTGCTGGGGTCATCCGACTCTGGAAGTGTAGGGTGAGGTAATCAGAAAGGAAATGGCAGGAAGCCAATTCAGGCCTTCTATCTAGGGCTCGCTCACAAATCTCCAAACCCAGTGAATCAGAAAGCACCTCCAAGAGCTGGGGGAGGGATATGGAGAGAGGTTGAGTCAAGAAGAATAAAGCATGTTGCTATATTCAACTCTACAGACCAGGACTCAAGTCATGTCCAATCCATTAACAGCTTTAAAATAATTCAACTTTATATATATATGAACTAGATTTAACTAGGTTCGATATACTGTAAATATAGTAAATAATCAATTGACTTGGTTTGTAAACATGATCACAGACATGATTTCATACATTGCAAGCCAAAGGACATCAACAAAAGCTTCCTACAGTGCTCATACACATGCAGACACACACCTGGAAGGCATCTTCTATGTGACCCTGTTCTAGCAGGTGTAGAAGGTGTTCAGTCTGCAGCTGCAGTCGAGACTGTTCAGAGACAGAGTATAGCTGCAACCACTTGGCACACAATTCAAACTCCTGAAAACATACACAAAAATTCCATTCCATTCCATTATAATATTGTCCTGACTTTAAGTCAGTAGTACATAAATTATATATTTATACACAGTATTTGCATAAAAATGACAACTGGTAAAACTAACAAAAAAAGATGCATTGTTTTCAGACCTCTCAGACAATACTAATGGTTTAATTAGAAAGAGTTCAGAAATCAATATTTGGTGGAGTAACCCTTATTTTCAAATCACAGCTTTCATGCATCTTGGCATGCTCTCCACCAGTCTTTCACATTGCTGTTGGGTGTATATGGGCCACCCTGTTATCCAGTTTTTTTTTCTATACATTATATCAGTAATGGACACTGAAAAACACTTATAAGTCAACCAAAATTAGTAGACTTATTTTAAGTATTGTTTTGTTAGTATTTTTCTATAACCTTACCATGGCCTTCAGCATCATAGTGAAAACAGACTCCGGATTCCTTGCAGATTCATCTCTTAGCTCCTGCCATGTCTCCCATGGCAATGGAGGCTGCAAACTCAACATCTGTAGAATGCATGAAAATATGGAACTGTTACAAGGTGATGTCATCATCTAGCTTCTAGATTGTTGTTTACAGTTTATCTGTCCATTTGCCATGCTGCCATTGAGTAATCTACAAGCAATGGGGTTGTCTGACTGACCTGTTGGTACATGTGAAGCTCCTGTTTCCTCAGCTGAAGCTGATCTCTAAACGGATCCTGAGTGTTCTGGTCACTGAGGCAGAACTGCAGTAACTCTAAACAGACATCTAAAGGCCAGCAATCCAAACCCTGCAGAACCACACGACCACGCAACTTCCAGTCCCTCACACGGAACAACTGCTCCACACTGCTGCATTCTTCACAAAAAGATAGATAGAGCTGTAATCATTATCCTATTTATGGTCTTTTCCAGCACTGTCTTATTCATTTTTACTGACTGGCAAATATAATGTTACCAAATAAATATAATGGACAATTTGTAGTTGATGCATTTAATCCTTCTCATGCAACCACAATGAATGATGGGAAATGTAGTTTTGTCATGCAAGCCTGTCGCCTCATAAACCATTAAATGTGTAGTATTTTCTAGCAAGCTCTAGTGCCATTCTTCATTACCAGTACACAAAATGCATACAAAACACATTTTAAAACAGAATAATTATGACCAATACCAATTAGTTTCTTAAATAAAATAAATTCATTAATTGATGCTTAAAAAAACCTTTTGAGTTTCACAACACAACATATTTACAATATGACATATGATATTCCGGCATAACATTCCGGCAGCAGTATTCAACCTGGTGAATAGGGGTGTAACAATTCCCTTATCTCACGACTCATGGTTTGGTTCAGTTCACAATTCTTTAAACTAAGCCTAAATCAAGAAAAGATAAGATTTATTTTTTGTTTTCCATTTGAATGCCCGTGTAACAAAGGCATAGGACGTTGCATGTATTGGTTAGAATAGACGCTAAAATAAAATTAAAAAACGTCCAATCTGCACGATGCGCATTTTCACATTTTTGAACCACGATGTATCGTTCCGTGGTAAACCGTTACACCTCTGCTGGTGAATCTTACCTTGCACTGCAGTGCATACCAGTACTTTGTCCCTGAGCTTCCCCTCCTGGTTGCAGGGTTGAGCGTACAGCTCCAGCAGTTCTAACGCTCTGTCCAAATCACCACTGTTTAGGGCTTGCTGGAATGCCTCTGCAGCCATGGCTTGTCCCACATTGCCTTGCAGGCCAGAAAACAGCATACCCACCACAGGCTTCCCAAAAAGAGCTGGACCAAGACCCTCCTCTGCTTCCAATGAGACCCCCAGAACTGGTTCAGCCATAGCCCGCAGGTACAGTCTGAGGATTGGGAAACTTTTTAAAAGGGTTTCCCCTTCCTTTGCGATCTGGTCTCCATCCAGAACCGCCTCTTTACGGCCAGACCCGCGAAAATATGAGGGTATCCCCGACCAGCCTGAGGAGGTTGCCCGAGTTACACCACCCCGACTGGCACTGAGACACGCCAGAGTGGCAACAAGGGGAGAACGGGACTTCAGGAAAGAGAGCGCAGATGGAGTGAGTAGAAATGTAGAGGAGGGAGGGGATGAAGACGGGGAGGGTGGAGAGGTGGAGAGGCAGTTGGATGTAGCAGATGTGTCCTCCACTGAGACCTCAGAGTCAGAGCTGGGGTCAGAGTTCAGGGTGGGGTCAGAGAGGTCAAGGGAAGGGGCGTACTCCTGAGCATGCTGCTGTAGGAGGGAGGCAATGCTAGCAAAGCAGAATTCCCCCTGATAAAAAGTCACAGCCCGAGAATCCAAGAGAGGGAGAGCTTCACAGCAGCGCTGAACTACAACCTGTTGCACACTCAAACGCAATTCCTCCTGCTGCAGGAGAGACAGAACCCTGTAAAGAGAGAGAGACAGAGAAAGAGAGAAAAAAAAAAAGATACAAATGTAAAACTGAATGTAAAAACATGAAAATAAATAACATGGCTGTGGAAGCCATTTCTTTTTCTTTTTTTTAATTTGTATTTCTATTGTATTTTTCTTTGTTGTAATTTAATTGATGACCACCGGGTGACATTAGAGAGCATAGCAGGTGCAATATTGGTGAGCACAGAGGAAGAGACAGAGGAAGTAAGGTGTTGTTGGCGGAAAAGCACAACCAATTTTGACCTTGTTCATGAGAACGTCTTCAGGAGATCATAGTTACAGAGTTCATGAGAATGTTTTAAATGGATGATGTTTACATGCGAGTGGAAATTTGAATCAATTGTTTATTCTTTGAACTCTTTTTTTTATAAATGAAGACATTAACTTTATTAGGAATGCATGTAAATATATCCGATTTTTAGTGTAAGCAGTAATTCGCCTGAACAACACTGAAGCACCACCAACTCACCTGTCAATCAAACATTGCACTTAAACATTGCCAGCTAAGGACAGCAAAAAAAGTCTGATTTAAAAATGTGAAAAACACCTATAAACATACATCCTCAAGTTTTCACATAACATATTCAATATGCCTGGCATTTAAATACAGTGATGTGGATATGAGCATCTAATAAATGAAAATCACGTGAAGCATACAGATACTACAGCTGCTCATCTTGTGATCGGATGCCCTGAGATGAATGATAATGCAACAGAGAGAGAGAGAGAATTATCCTTACCTGTCAGGTGACACCTGTCTGTCAAACAGCAGGAGAGAGAGGAGCTGGGTAGGTGACTGCAGCAACAGCAAAAGAGGATTGCCCAACTTCACTTCTGTGCACTGATCTGAGATCAGATCACAAAAATCTGAATCACACACACTGTTGGATCTCGTTCCAGTATCCTGTAGACATGCTATTTAAAAATAGTTTTTTAGGAAGCTTACCCTCTGAACCCAGACTGCGCACCAATACTGAAGCCAGCACATTGACGTAATCAAGGAAGTTGCGTATGTAATCTGGCCTGCTGGGGGTGCTATCAGGCTCAAACGGGCAGAGCTGATCCAGATACTGTAGGAGCTGTTTCATAGCAGTCCTTACTGGGTGGAAATCCAGTTCAGACTGCTTAAGACCAGCCTGTTCAACTAGTGCCGTCAGCAGAGAAGTACCTGTCAGACCGTCTATTGCAGGAGCACAAGAGAAGGCAAAGTAAAAATAATATCTTATCATAAATGCTTTAAATTGTATAAAGCGAATACATGGAGCTCATTTTGCTTATACCGGAGATGTTGGTGGCAGAGGTCAGGGTTTGAAGTGTGACCTCTAGGCGCTGGTACAAGTTTAAATGGGAGGAGATACTCTCCTCTGTTAAAGTTGGATGACAACACAGCAGCACTTCCTGGGTACTACAGCCAAAAGGGCTGAAGATGAAATTCTCTTCTCCATTACACTCTAGGGAAAGAGAAAAGGGCAACATGATTTAATATGAAAAACTAAATATTAACATGAACACTTGTGTGTGAGTTCTGCAGACCTGTTTTACTCATGGCTTTGCTTGCTGATGTTCTGTTAAGGATCTTGCAGATTTGTTGAAGAACTGAAGGGAACCCTCTAATACCGTTGGCGTGAGGAACCTTTGGATCTACTCGTACACCTGACAAAGATATTACAAGTCATTAAAAAAAAATGACCTTCAACAACCTCAAACCTCTCTAAATTGTTAACTGGGTGTAATTTAAAAATAGCTAACACAAAAAACTATACAACTAGACATCTTTTACATAAAGCCCATACAGCCATTTAATGTATGGTAACTCCACCATCTCTCTTACCTCTGTTCTCAAGAAAACCACTGAGTCTTCTCTCTGCAGTCTCGAGGAGCTGCCGTGAAGTCTTCCATAGCTGGCACTGGCAGCAGGAGAGGTCAAAGGTCGCCATAGCAGCAGGGCTCAACTCTCCAGCAGGGGCCTCATAAGGTCAGAGGAGTCTACAGAACACTGGGAGAGCCAGTAGCCATCCTCTAGACAGGGTATTGGATGGGTCTGGGTACTCAGCAAACGATCTCCGACATCAGAGATGGAATAGAAGGCCATGCCTGGGGAGAGAGACAGATATTGAAAGAGTGAGAGGGACGGTAGTGTTGAGAGAACTGGGCATCTGCACTGATTTCTCAGTTCATTTCAATTTTGACTCGCATGGTCTGGATTCAGTTCAGCTTAGATTAAGATTTGATGTGCATTGAAGGAATAGTTTGTCCAAAAATTAAAAATGTCTTATCATTTACTCACATTTATGCTATCCCAGATGTGTATGACTTTCTTTAATCTGCTGAACTTAAATGAAGATTTTTAGAAGAATTTCTCTGCTGTTTTAGTCCACACAGTGCAAGTGAATGGGTGCTTCAAAAATCACATAAATCAGCATAAAAGTAATCCATACAACTACAGTGGTTAAATCAATGTCTTCAGAAGTGATATGATCGGAGTGGGTGAGAAACGGATCAATACTTAAGTCACTTTTTACTATAAATTCTCCTCCCTGCTCAGTCAATATCCACTTTAACTTTCACATTCTTCTTGTGTTTTTGTTGATTCACATTTTGCATGCATATTGCCCCCTAATGGGCTGGGAGAAGAATTTTTATTTTACTTTAAAATGTCATGTGGTAAAAAGTATTATAACACTTTCTTTGCACCTTGAATACTTGATAGTATTAACAACTTGATCATTAATAAAAAAAAGTTTCAAACACATTTTTCTAGGCAATTCACTTTTTGTTTTTATAAATATACATTTAAAAAAAAATATGAGTAAAAAATATAGAGATGTTTTCTAACAGCCTGTCTACACTGAACAAGACCGGCATGTTAAGTCAAAAACAATAGCACCCCATTATAATCAATGATGCTGTCTACACTTAAAGCGTCAATAAAATATTTTTTAACTTCATGCTCAACTTGAGGGTTGCCATTTGAATGTCGACGGAAGGCCAAAACGTAGAGAAAAAGATGCGCTTTCAAACAAAACCGTATTAGTGTGGAGTAGATGTGGCCTTAGTGTGTTTGTTGGATCTGGACATGCTCTGGTTCTATTGCATGTGTGTGTGCCATACCTGCAGCTGCTGCACTCCCGATGCTCTTAAGTGTTAATCTGCTTCTGCTGCCCATTCTGGTCCTGCCTGCTGGGGCAACAACCACTGAAACAAGCCCCTCTGAAGATGAAGATGATGAAGAGAGGGACTGGCTCTCAATCTTCTGCTCCACCTGAGCCAGCTCTGTCAGAACATCCCGGTACCGGTCCATAAATGCCAGCTCACCTGCATACTCTGAGTTCTCCAAACCATACATCGCAATGACCTAACACACACACGTACATAAACACACACCCACCATTAAAGATCCTTCTTATAACATCTATCATTTAAAACAGATTAAAATAATACTTTCAGAACAAACACATTGATCTGAAACAACACTGACATTTCACCATTTGTAAATGTTTAAATAAATAAATAAAATAAAAAAAACATTGTGCACATTTTCATTCTTGTACAAAATGCAAACAAAGTCAGCAGTCTGGCCCTGTTTAAGAGGCAGTCTGTACAATCTCCACAGAAAGGGGCACCACTATCACAAAAGACAGAAATGACATCATAATCACTAGGATTACATCATATCTCAGATGTGGTGTGATATGATGTCATATAGTAATTCACCTGCTGGGCCTCTATGTAGTTCCCTCTGCATATGCAGGCAATAAGGAGAGACACAGGAGGGGAGAGCATTGCAGGAACTAGCCAGCTGTGAGTTCCACCACACGGACAAACTTCATTTTCACGATACACTGGTCCAACACATATGCTACAATCTGCAATAAAGCACAGCCACTAAGAGTAACAATCACTAAGCTATGATATGGCAAGCTTTCGCACGTGTGTAAACTGACCTGAGGCGCTGGTGCTGAACTCTCCATTCTGTCGTTCGGAAGAGCCTTGACTTTCGGGGGGATGCCGATAGTTTTTTCTCCTCTTCCGAAGGCTTGAACTGCTGTTGCCCTTACATTTCAGAGGGAGAGCTGGACTAGGAAGAGGTGATGGGAGGTATAGGTCACCTTAACACACACACAGACATACAAATATACAGGAGCATTAAACACTTGCAGCATGAATATCTTCAAAATCCTTCATCACACATTTCCATCGCTCACCATTGCCATTTTCATGGTTACTTGTAACAATCTGCAGTCTCCATTGGGCTTCTGATGTGTATTTGGATAGTCTCTGTAACCGGGCGCTGAACGTTTCTGCGGTAACAGAGCATCCCAGACTCTCCGCCAACTCCACATCAGCCACAAGTGCCCTGCCATTCTCCTGTCCAACCCCGCACATGCCCTCCAAGCCCTCCCTCACCAGCCGCAGAATTCCTTCCATCACACACATATCCACCAGAAACCCCCGACACCCTGACTTCAGGTTGCCCAGCTCTGGGTTTACCTGTTTGGTATTCTGATTTGGAGTAGATTCTCTCTCCTGGGAGTCCAAATCTGTTGGGGTATTGCTGTCTTTTTGCACACCCTCCATCTTTTCGCATTCCTCCTTTGATTTTAAGTTTTCATCCTTGCTCATGCCTTTGGTATTGTTGGTTATCTTCCTCTCTGTGGTTATTGTGTTTTGGACAGTGTCTGATTGGGTTTCTGTGACGGTGCTGGTCAGATCTGTTTGCAGGTTGAAGTCTATGTCAGAAAGGAAGAGGAGGGAGAAGATGTTCTCCAAGAGCTCCAGACGGAATAATGATGGAACAGCTTCCAGGTACAGCTGACATTCAGACAGGTAGTGCTGGAACATATCAGAGCATCCTTGGAAAAAAAAAAGGAATGAAAGGTAAACTATTAAATCAAACTTTGTCTTATCAAGAAATTAACCTTAGAAACAGGGGCATAGCAACCATTGTAACAACAGCGCTGTTACCTTCAATTAGCTCCTTCCCCTGACTTGCTTCATTCTGCTGCTGAGACTCAAAGTCCAGGCAGCTGGTATGTGTGCGCGAGTTCACACAGATAGCATACAGAGCATACTTCATGGCACAGAAGCCTTGGAACAGAGTGACGTTCCATTGGACAGAGCTGCTGGGTGAGTCCACTAACGAAGGATCTCCTACAAACGGGGAACAAATATTTAAATGTCTTTGTGGATTAGAATGTATCCCATGTCACTGTGTGTATTTTATACCTGTTCTTTGCAAAAGTTCCAACACTCTACGCTCCTCATACTTGGCGAGGGGTGTCAGGCAGTGCAGCACATACAGGGCAGAATGATGGTCTAGCATGTGCAACTGACTCATCAAAGCATCATGGGATATCTCTCTGTACATGCATAGGTACCAACAAACAATCTTACATGAAAAGATCAACAGATAGATGTAGTTTATTAAAGGATTAATGCACCCAAAAAGGAAAATTCTCTCATAATTTATTCACCCTCATGCCACCCAAGGTGTGTATGAATGTCATTCTTCTTCAGAACACAAATGAAGATTTTTAGAAGAATATTTCAGCTCTGTAGGTCTATAAAATACAAATGAACGTGGGCCTTCTGTTTTTTGTAGCTCCAGTAAGCATATATAGCGATCATAAAAGTAATCTGCTTGACCCCAGTGCATAATTAATGTCTTCTGAAGCGAAATGCAAGGTGTAAGAAATGGATCAATATTTAAAAAAATTCACAAAAGCCAAGGTCAAGTGCGTTGGCAAGTTCATGTGGGACCTGATGTGTGAAATACGTAATAAACACAAGCGCAGTGTTGTTTACATCAGAGGATCATAGAGAATCATACACAGATGCCTCAATTGGGAGGTGTGAGTAAGTCAACTGTGGCACATTCTTGGAACGGTGAACAAGGAGTGCTGTTTTAATCAATTTCAATGCAAGTGAGTGAATGGAAGAGATGCCACAGACCAAGATGCTTGCTCAGACCATTGCATAAACTCCTTTTGTGTCGAAAAGTACTGCAGGAGATAGAAAGATCTGCTAATAAGGGATCTACATATGAATATCTACTCAGAGGAGGTTTACGCACCTACGTCACACAAAAGGCAGTTTGAACTCCACCCTCCTCACCATACCGTACAAAACTTAAGCGGGCCAGAAGCGAACATTTTTAGCAAAAAAAGTTTTAAATATTGATTTATTTCTTACACACCAAGAGTTTCGCTTCAGAAGACATTAATTAAACCACTGGAATCGTATGAATTATTTTCATTATGAATATACAGTATGTACTTTTTGGAGCTTCAAAAGGTTGGCACCCATTCACTTGCATTTTATGGACCTACAGAGCAGAAATATTCTCCTGAAAATCTTAATTTGTGTTCTGCTGAAGAACGACAGTCATACACACCTTGGGTGGCATGAGGGTGAATAAATTATGAGAATTTTCATTTTGGGGTGAACTTTTCCTTTAATATATCAGAAGATTTTTGTGAGAAGTCACTTTTTGGCACACACACTCATTTTTAGACAGTTTGAATAACAGATCATTAAGAATAGATTATATACCACAAATCGCTTTTAATAGTGACTAGAACACATTCTCTATGAAGTTAAGCTAGTGATTGGAATTACAATACTTGAGAATAACATTTCTATATGTATCCCAACAAAAGATGTGTCAGTACTGTATTAACTGTGATTATAGTAGGGGTTTTACCCATTGAGATGTGCATGTGTGAGCTTGTGTGTATAAAATGTTTTTACTAACGGGTTGTTCTGGTCACACCATTCCAGCACACCAAGCTGTGAGGACAGAGTGTTAGCCAACTCGCCTAATACTGAATCACTGGTCTGGAGCTTCACAGAGAGAGAGAAAAAGAGAAAGGCTTCATTGATGTACAAACACATTGAACCATGTTTATTTAGAATAATTACCATCAATTTGGACATAATACAAATGGAGTATAGACAGCTCTCAAACCCTGCCAGGACCCACCGTATTGACACCTCAGAATATCATATATGAACCATTTGTTTATGTACTTATTTATTATTATTATTAATGATATTATTGTATTGTTATATAATATTACTGTATAATATTACTAACATGTTGTTGTGATATTATCATATTATATTTAATAGGTATTATTTAATTTCTTATACCTTCACTATTGCTACTTATGTATTCTATATAATAATAATAATAATTATTATTATTATTATTACTACTATTGTTATTATATTTAATACAATTTTGAAACCTGTTATTACTTTTGTTTTTGATCTAGTCTTATTCGATAGATTTTTTTTATTGTATCGTTTGTTTCTCCTAGTGTACTTTCCCCCAGTTTCTACCAATTCAACATGTCAGTACTGTTTTGACTTTAGGATTAGATCCTTTCCACTGAAATCAGCAAACAGATCAACAACCCCAATCAGATACCACAAGCAGGTGGACTGCAAACTCTGGAACTCTAGGGCTGCTGTTATTAATAAAAATTAAAAACCTTTAAGGTGATCACTTTCAGTTCCAGTAACCTTCAGTTCATTTTTCAGACTTGTTAGTCTAAGCCCCAGATGGAACATGTGATGCATATTGCACACACACAAAAACCTGGCTGAAATCACCAGTTCGTTCCTGGCTTTACGCAATTTCCATTAGACATGTTGACAAAGTACTGGGTTGCTACAATGAGCACATTTGAGGAATTACTAACCACTGAAACGGTCAAAGTTTGCCCATTTAGAATAAGATTGACACTTGATCTTCAACTGAGAGTCTTGTTTGAAGCACTTAATAGCAAATTAGCTGGATAACCACAAGCAAAACTGCATATTACACTTTATTTTCCGAGCAATGTATGTGAAATAATTAGTCTATTACTTTTGGGCAGACAGAAATTGTGATTAAATATTTTCAGGTGTTTTCTATACAGTCGGTAATGGAATGACATTTCCGTGCAAGGACTTTTTTCCTCACCAATCTATTATTGTGTTATTAACTATCTTAGATAAACACGTACTTCAAATGCAAATGGTCCGTTCTTGGCCAGAATAAGCTGCAAAGTGGACCAGACTTTATATTGACAGTCAAAAGTGTGGCTATCCTAGACTACTGACCTGTTGGTGATGTAGGACACCAAGTAGGGTCTTAGCAGAATCCAGGCTTTGACAATGCATCCAGCCTAACAGCAACAAGAGGCGGGACAAAGGCTGAAACTCCGCCTCTAATAATGCTTCCAGTTTGGAAAATTCCTCCCTCTTTATGAGATCTAAACCAGTAAGCTGCAATCAAAAATGTATAAAATGGGCATCAGAGGATGGATACACCAGATGGATACACCCATAAAACTAGAGGAAGATTTGTGTTGCTTTCATCTTTTTCATCTTGATTAACTTGCCACCTTCTAGTTTACTAACTATATAGCAAAAGACAGTTAAGATGGTGAAAAAGTGTGTCTGGCATTTATTTGCATGACTTGTGCTTGATTGTGTACACCTACCAAGACCTGCTCCAGAAAGTGCTTTCCACTGCTCAAACACTCAAAGTAAATGGCTTTCCAGACTAGACGCTTGTCGTCATGACAACATAAGCCAAGCATGACCCTTTCCAGGTCAGGCAAGTCAACTAGGAGTGGACAGAGATGAGTTTCAGAAACAAATTGAAACCATGAACACAAACACAAACATTATATCACATGCAAATGGTGTGATAACCAAGAGTGTTTTAGGAGGAAACTGTGAACACATTAGCAGAAGTGCGAGTAGTCAACCGTAAACAAGGACGTGGTGAACACACAAAACTAAACAGCTGTCTTCATTTCCTTAAAGCATAGACTGGCATGTGAACTGAAAGATTGAAACATTATGCTTGAAATGTGTGCTTGTGCCACCCTTCTTTAAATTAGATTGCATTATAACAAAATATCAAACCAAGTTCATTCAATGCCATTTATAAATTTTTAAGTGTGGCTTAAGTGCCCAAAAACCTTTTGGGGCCACTGTATCTATCAATATCCAATGTGTTATTGGGCACATTGACAATTAACAAAACAGACCAAAAATAAACTGCAGATAGATCTACAATGCCAGGATTTAGCTACAAAATCCAAAGAAGGCACTACTTATTATTAAGCAACACAAATGTGATTAAGAACATTTAATAGCTGCATTGGTTCAGTTTTTTTTTTTATATACATGAGGGCAGTGTCTCACCCTCTGACTGTGGAGCCTCTCTCAGCAATTTCTCTTTGAGCAGTCGTTGTGCTGTGGAGCTGTACGCCGTCAACAGAGTCTGACCCTGCGGCCTCAGCAGACATCCCAGGATCCTCTCCTCTGTCAAGGGCCCTTCTCTCGCTGACCACAAACGCTCCCACAGGGTCTCCAGTTGAGCGCCTGATCTCTCTGTCCCCAATGGTGCTAAGGCCAGCACTGCACACACCTCCTCAGCCCATCTCTTATTCCTCTCCTCCACAGGCACTTTCAATTGGTCAGTGAGATGCTGGATGAAGACATCCTTTAAGGCATGGTCTCTGGAGCGGTCTGCATCCTGAAGGAAGCTGACGATTGAATGGACAAGACGCGGCTGCTGCCGGGTTAAGAGGGAACGGAGGCAGGATAGAACGGCAGCACTAAACGGGGGGCAAAAATGACCTGGAATATTTGCTTTTCCTTCCTCAGAGTTCATGTAGGCTTCATGCAGCTCCTATGAAAGAAATAGAATAGATGACAAAGTAGAGGAACAAGAGAAGAAATTACTCTAGTTTGTTTGTAATTAGTTTGTAAAAAAAAAAAACTATTCATTTTGTACTTGAAGACATTTTTTGATAACATTTTTATTGATTGCAAACATAAAACATACAAACACAACATAAAAAAACTGAATAAATTATTCACATTAAAACCCCCCACCAACTCAAAACGTTTGGAGAAACAAAAAGGATGGTATGCTTAATTTATATAGGACAGTATTAGGAAGTGTACTAACTTTCTCAATCACAGTGGTTTGGCAACTCCACAACTTGGCAGATGAATCTAATTAGTGGCATTGTACACTCTGCCTCAAGAATTATTGCATGCAATCTCATTGCCATCTCTAACAAATATCTGTATGTGGCCCATATGGAAAGAACAAAGGAAAGAACATTTTGCAAGATTCTACATATCCCACCAATCACCTATTAACCCCTCTTTTCTTAGGAAAACGTCTTAAGAGCTATTATATAGAAGTGGAAATCCACACATTTCCTTGATAGTACTTAATGTAATATTATTTGCATACTTAATTCCTCTGGCATTTATACATCCACATCCAACATTTTACGATTCTTAGATCGTAAGAATTTGTGTTTTATTGAGTAGTAATTCTTAGTATCTTGATTCTTTATGATGCTGGTCCTTATGTTGCATTATGCTGATGCTCTTGCTGCTATTGTTGTTATCAGTGTTGCTGATGTAACATCTGTTGTTGTGGGATGTTGTACCCTATTATCATTGTTATGAGCTCACCAAAAAAAATTCCAAACAACTATGTTGGTATGGCAATAAAGTATTGAATCGAATAATTCACCAAAAAGATTTTTAGAAGAATATCCCACATCTGTAGGTCTATACAATGCAAGTGAACTTTGAAGCTACAAAAAGCACATAAAGGCAATAGAAGTCATTCAAATTATTCCTGCAATTAAATCCATGTTTTCAGAAGTGATATGATAGGTGTGGGTGAGAAACAGATCAATATTTAATTACTCTTTTACTATAAATACTCCTCACTGCCCAGAAGGTGGCAATATGCACGAAGAATGCGAGTCGCCAAAAACAAGAGATTTTTAAATGAAAGTAAAGATTTATACTAAAAAAAAAAAAAGATTTAAATACTGATTTAACCTGTGATTATCACCCACACCTATAATATTGCTTTTGAATACAATTATTTAACCACTGGAGACTTATGGATTACTTTTATGCTATATTCATTTTCATTACATGGACCTACAGACCTATCTTTGTGTTCTGCAGAAGAAGGAAAGTCATACACATCTGGGATTACATGAGGGTGAGTAAATGATGAGAGAATTAATCATTTTGGGTGAACCATCCCTTTGATTGCTGAAGATCTACACTATCCATAATTCTGAAGCAAGAACCCACTCAATCAGAGAAATCATTGTTATAGTAAACATTTTCTGGAGTGCTTATGGATAATATTAATGGAGGAAAACTCTTCTGGAATCAAGGGGTATATTAAAATACATTAATTATTTTTATTATTATTATTATATTTATTATTAAATAAATTGTATTACTATATAAAATATATTAAAAGGTATTTGATACTTGTTGAATTGGAAGAAAAAAGGCAAAAACATTTAAATGTCTTGCTCAACTGAATCCAAGTGCACAACAACAACAGATAAAATGTGACGTTAAGAGTTCAAACCAGAGTGTTATTCAAGGAAAAACAGATTTTTTTGTTTCCTTATTGGAAAGCTATGAAGTCCTTTGTGCACTTAAAACAGTGACAGGACTTATTTCACTTGGCATGCATGCATGTGAAAGACAAAATTGTTGGTTTGTGTTAATCCTACCTTAATCACAGCTTGTGGGATATCTCCTAGTTCCTCTAAAAGCAACAGGAACTCCAGTTCTCTCTTCACAGACCTGCTCACCTGCAGAGAAGGAAAACCATACTCAAATGGGCATCAGGAAAAAGTAGTACAGATTACAGTTATCAATGCTTCTTGCTTGGAGCATCGATAGGGAGTTATGTCAAGCAGCAAGCAAGCAAACACACACACACACACACACACCTTAATTTTAGTCAGCTTCTCCAGGACTTGAAGCCAATACCAGGCCAGTCTGTGAGGGCTGCCAACTGTCTCCCACCTGTGTATAAGTAAAGAATATGAGTCTCTTATATCCTCAAAGGTGCTTCAAAGAATACCACACTACATGGTAGATGTCTAAAAATATGGTATTACCACAGCATCATGTCAAAAAACACAATAGTCACATGGTACGTTTTTGTTAGTGAAAATATAGAAATTATGGTACTTTTGAAAACTAAACAATTAACTATTAAATTGGTAAATATTTGTAAGGGATAACCTAGCCAATATTCACAGCAGGGGGGGAAAAAAAACATTCGTTTAAATTAACTTGGAAAGTTGCACACATGTTTTTGCAGACTTGAATGGGTCTCTAATCTTTGCTGTTCCCTTAAAGGAATAGTTCACCCAAAAACTGAAAATTCTCTCATCGTTTACTCAACCTCATGCCATGTGTATGACTTTCTTTCTTCTGCTAAACACAAACAAAAGATTTTTAGAAGACTATTCAGCTCTGTTGGTCCATACAATGCTAGTGAACAGGTTCAAAAATTTTGAAGTTCTAAAATCACATAAAGGCAGCATAAAAGTAATCCATACAACTCCAGTCATTTTTTTTTACTATAAATCTTCACTTTCCCCTTGTTTTGTTTTTTTGCCAATTCACATTCTTTGTACATATCATCAACTATTGGTAAGTGAAGACAACTTAGTTTAAAAAAAATACTTGAATATTGATGTGTTTCTCACCCATCATGTCACTTCTGAAGATATAGATTAGTTACTGTAATCTTACAGATTACTTTTATGCTGCCTTTATGTGCTTTTTGGAGCTTCAAAGCTCTGACCACCATTCACTTGCATTGTATAGACCTACACAGTTGAGATATTTTTCTAAAAAAACTTCATTTGTGTTCAACAGCAGAAAGAAAGTCATATACATCTGCGATGGCATGAGGGTGAGAAAATAATTCGAGAATTCTCATTTTGGGGTGAACTATCTTTTATAGGGGTCACTTCACTCACCTGAGCAGGTACGGGTGTGTGACGATGGCTTTAACGATGTCACGTGGGCTGTGTGGATCATCGCCGAGCTGACACATGCAGGCTGCCGCGAGCTCCCACTCCCCGCACTGCAAACACCGCGTGAAGAAACCGAAGAGCTCCCGCCTGGAGGTCTCCTCTTCACGGCCAAACGGATGCATGATAGTCCGCTTGATTCTACAGTCTATTCAGGCTGGGGGTCCATGGCAAGATGACTAACCACATGTGTTATTAGGAGTTTCACATCTAATAATATATAATAACAAAAAATCCAAGCACAAACAAAATATACCGAAAGGTCAAGCCGATTAGATTTGCAGTAATTGTATACATATCCAAATGAATATAATCTCATACTTTTTATTTTGTTTGTTTTTGGCAGGGACCTATTAGTGAAAACTAATGTCATATGTCGCAACTCATGTGTATCTCATGATTTTTGTAACAGTGCTCGACCACTAAATGAAGTAATGACAACAAAACAACAGAAGCTACCCACCTAAAATAATAATAATAGTTTTGGGGGGGAACCCCGAACCGACTACATTCTCAAAACTAGCACATCGTTTTTGCGCCGATCTGCTTGACTGTATTAATTAAATCAACACTTACGATTTGTGTTTTGCCTTTATATCTCTGAAAGATTGGCTCGCGCGTTCATATGCGCTTCCCAACAGCTGTATGTGGCCATGAGAGCCGTGTCATGTGACTCAATCAGCTGATCTAAGAGCTGTCAGTTCAAGGGTCAAAATAATAG